>NW_011967188.1:899538-961239 GCF_000949405.1 Vollenhovia emeryi
TCTAGCCGTCGTACGGAAAGTTTCTTTTCTCTGGGTCTCACGTCATTTATTCTGTTTGTGTATCTCGCGATGTACTTTCAAGATGCGTCTCGCATGAATACATGCATACATATAGTTACACGCATCTTCATATTTTCGCGGTCGGTCTTCGCGATTAGTTATTCAAAAATTTTTCAGAAAATTATTAATTGTTTAATTTCATCCACATTATAAATTTTAATTTATCGCGGAATGTAATTGAAACAAATATAACGCGAAGTAAATTCTTTTTTCTATATACATATATACTTGAATTTAAAGATTGAGTCACGAAGAGATAGTTATTATCTATTCTCGAATAAATAACGGACGTAAAAATCTATTTGATTGGTTTTATACAGCAAATTTTTTAAATTAATTTTATTTTTTAATTAACTTCTCGTGGTTGTGCATTTCGGTATAATCGACGCTCGCATATAGTTCGAACCGTACGAAATTTCTGTCGGCGACGATAATAAACCGACTATGGAAGGAGTTTTCTTCCTTCCTGATCTCTGGTCAAAATGATCAGACTGTACGGCCAGGAGCGACAAAAGGTAGGTCCAATCTGGCCCGACGAGGGAAGACTGAATACCACGAGATAAGTGGCCAATATTGGCCACTTTGATGGAATGTGTTAGTGAAGTGCTGTACGATATTAGTTGATTTCTTCTTATTTGCCAAAATTCGGGTGGGTTATCTTATTTTCTTTACATATTCTCGCATATGTACGAGATTAAAAAGACCCCTATTCAATCCCAATCCCATTAAATCAATGTCGATGGATTATCATCGCGCACTGGTATATTTCTAAGATAAAATTTGTCTTCGTTACGATCGCGAAAAAGTACGAGTAAAATTTGCATAATGTACAACTGAAAGAGTTTGTTATAACAATTTACATAAATTTAATTATTGCTGTTACTTTGAGCCAATTCTTTACGTTTTGTGTATACGTCTTTTGCGAATTACCGTGTGGCATAATTTGATTTTGAATTCTTCAACGTTTTACCAGAAATCAATATACACGTGATATGATAGAGAGAAGATCGTAGCGATGACATACAATTAATATTGTTATATTTTACGTCTCCGATGACACTCCTCTTATTGCAAGTGTAATTCTTTTAGGGATTGATTGACGCGAAGCTGGAATAAACGAGCGAATGCCTCTGCATTCTGCGTGAAACTCGAAAAATATGTTTTCCGCAACAAGATTTAAATAGTTTCGTTGATTGTAATAAAACGATTGCATTTCTTTTGTCTCCATTTTTCATCGGAGGGAATCCCTCGTCCGAAGCGCGGCACCGTAACTACGCGCATTAAATCTCGCTTCGTTAAGCCGCAAATTCGATGTTCCAAATGCACTTTTAATTAACTGAAAATATCGGATCGATCCGCGACAATTCGTTAATGGACAGCCCGCAGACAGGCGCGTTTTCCTCCAAAATTGATTAAACACTGCGAACGACGAATTTCTCTTTAACTCCAGTAAGTTCGAAAGCACATTATATCTCGCACATAGTTTCGCACCGTATAACCCCATGTTAATTTAACGCAGTAGTTGAGTAATTACACGTGCATTTGAGAAATTTCATTTCCGCGGTCGGATTTAAGTAATTAAAACAAGCGAGGGTAATTAAGAGAGAATGACATTAAAAGTGTTCGAAACGCGCTCACTTTCGATGTATTTACATCATCGTGATGTATAAAGCAGGATTAAATTGAGCCGGCAGACGTAATTTTGTGCGGCAGAACGAGCGAAAGATTTACAGTACCGTTCAATAATGAAGAGCCATTAACAAGTAAACGGAAGCTAATAAAACTACTTTCTGATTAAATAACACCGCTGTTTGCTCAGTGCGCTACGGGATTATACTCGCAGTTACAATCCAGTATCCCGTACAACGGTATTACAGATATCTTGTACGTGCGCCCCGAGAGATAAGTCGCTTTTACGACCATAATTCACAGCACGCGCAATATCTCAGAAACATTTGGCCGGTATCGAAAAGTGCTCAGATAAAAGCGGATCACTCCCAGTCGTTCGAGAGTCCTGCGCCAACAGTGTGCAACGTATCCCAGATATCGCGCCCTCGTCTAAGATGGATTTTGCATTTTATGGCGGATAGATATCGCGGCTTTATCGCCTGGCAAGGTGCGCGCCGCGCGTTTTGCTTTATCATCCGCGTGTTTCCACCAAAGTCGAAATTGAAATATAATCCCACCGCGTACTCCGCCCCGCTATCGCGCGTCCTTATCTCACCCCGTCGTTCCAAAGTTCATTACTCCGCCGCGTTTCGCGCGATACGCGGCTGTTAGTTAATTTTCATTAAATAGACAGGTTTGTCTAGCTCCCCCCCCCCCCTCTCTCTCTCTCTATATCTATTTACCTCTCCTTCGTTCGTTTTCTCTCCGTTTCGTACGCGCTCGAATCAGAACGATACGCAATGTAAACTGATTAACATAGTTTTAATTGTATTGCTTAGTTACAGTCGCGCGCATAGATAAATCGTAATGCGGATAAAGAACGACCCGAGTTGCAATTATATCCAACTCCCAGCCCATTTATATTTATCATTGCCCCGTACACTAGTTTGTTCAACTGACACCTTCGGGTGGGAATTCTTAGAAATATGGGGATATCAAGATTGCTAAGTGTAATTAAATCCGCACGGACCGCGCGAGATTCTTTGTCGTAGAAATCGCATTTTCCCTCTACTTTCGAATAAAACGCGGGAAGAGTCAAGTATATCATTCTCACGCGTCACGCGTCTCACGACGATCTAATTAGCCATAACGTACTTTCGCACGCTTGACGAATCGCCGACACTCTCGAAACTCGCGGTCGCGACATTACTTCTCCGGCATACGGGAGCACTTTCGCTCTCCGCGTGGACAGCGTAACGCGAGAAGAACCAAGTTGTGGCTCCCATCCGGGAGCATGCACGGCACGGCGCGGCATCGCGACGTGTCGGAGCGGAGTTAGCCCCGGATATTTTGAACAATATTACTGGCAGACTGTAACAGCCGCCGCCGCCGCCGTCGTGGAAACTTGGCGGAGGGTTGTAACTCACGCCGGGGGTTGCCTTAGTGCGACAAGAATCGGTAGAGGGACGGCGACGAACCCGGAGGGATGGTACGAAAGGGATTGCGCGGAGAGCACTCGTGACGAGTGCGAGAGCAGCCAGTCGGCTGCACCGCCCACGGCAATTCCGGCAGGCCCGCCGGCTAATTGTTCTTGCTGCAAGTTACGAGAGCCGCCCTCTCTCCCCCGCGCCGAGCGCCGATGACGAGCGGCTGCGATTGCCGCTCTCTCGAATATCGACAATTCGCGCACGACACGGTTCTTCCGGTTCAGGTTGCCGTGAGCAACTACCACAGTCGATTTCCGGGCGATCATCCGACGTTGCGTTAAAATGTCGTTGCCTGTACGATAGCAATTACTGACAATGCTCCAAGGCTAATTAACCAGATACTTCCGTGGTTTCCACGAACGTTTCGTTATCGTCGATCAGACGAGCACGCAGGGATCGTCGCATGTTTGACTATGGTCGCTACTAAAAAAATAATCCCAGTGAAATTACACGAAACGCATAAAATAAATAAAACGCATGACAAAAGTAACGCGATGTTAGATATTTCGTACTTATCCTTGCGACTGATAACGACCTAGCGATTTTGGTGTGGATGAAAACAATTTTACCGAACGTAACACGAATTACTAGCTAGGCTCCACATCGCGTAAGAAGATAGAGCCATCGTGAAAATATCGGCGCCGATTCGACAATGTTGTATACGAGTCTGCTATCGGTGTCGAATTTCAACGGGGCTCGAGTCCGTCGGCATACGAGGAAAGAAGATCGATTCTCCCGCCGTCGCTTACTCGTGAATTTGCGAACAAAGGTCCGTATAAAACATTCCGGTGCAACGAGATTGGTGATTGTGTGTGCCGCGCGGAATGGATTAACAGGAATCGATTGTCAGATACGAGCCGGATGAAGGGACGGTATGCGAGATCTGACGACGGTTGAATTAGACCGGTATTGCTAAATGCCATCAGCCCGAGGTTAATTGTTCTTGCCAAACTGCTATGTTACAAGCTTCGTTGGACGATGACGAGTGACTCGAATAGAGAAATTTGAATTCTGACGGTACGTATCGCTGATCGTTTGTCGAGCAAACTCAATCTACGTGCGTGGCTTGATAAATCTCTGACGATATAATTTAGCGAATTTTCTCAGAAGTAAAACGATAAATATCTTGTATATTGGACAGATAATTTACAAATAATCTCAATGAGATACGCAGATGTGTGCGTATCAAATAATGTATACCTCTACTATGATATTACAGAAAATATTTCGATATCATTACATTCTTCTTCCTAAATGAATTGATATTTCATTCTAGGCTTCTTAATAGCTGCCTACCGTGTAATAATCGCAATAAGAAGATAATAATAATCTATTATTGATACCCCTACATTTCTAAGAATTCTCGACTAAAAGTGTTAGTTAAACAAACTAGTGAACGGGGCATAAATGGGCTGGGAGCTGAATATAATTGCAATTCGGGTCATCGCTTTAATTTATTACTCAAAAGAATAGAATGACTAAAATTATTCCAAAATATTTAAAATCGATATCGAAGCGCAGTCCACTGTAAGAAATGCGCGAGCAATGCCCTCCAAGAGAAATTACGTTTCTTCCTATTGTAAATGAATTGATATTCCATTCTAGGCTTCTTAATAACTGTCTACCATGTAATAATAACTATAATAATCTATTATTGATATCCCTACATTTCTAAGAAATCTCGACTGAAAGAGTCAATTAAACAAACTAGTGTACGGGGCATAAATGGGCTGGGAGCTGGATATAGGTAATTGCAACTCGGGTCATCACTTCAATTTATTACTTAACAAAAATAGAATGACTAAAATTATTCCAAAATATTTAAAATCTATATCGAAGCGCAGTCCACTGTAAAAAATGCGCGAGCATGCCTTCCAAGAGAAATTACATTCTTCCTAAATAAATTGACATTCCATTCTAGACTTCTTAATAGCTACCTACCATGTAATAATAACAATAAGAAGGTACCAATAATAATCTATTATTGATACCCCCACATTTCTAAGAATTCTCGACTGAAAGTGTCAGTTAAATAAACTAGTTTACGGGGCAAATATATAAATGGGCTGGGAGTTGAATATAATTGCAACTCGGGTCATTACTTTAATTTATTACTCAAAAGAATAGAATGACTAAAATTATTCCAAAATATTTAAAATCGATATCGAAGCGCAGTCCACTGTAAGAAATGCGCGAGCAATGCCTTCCAAGAGAAATTACATTCTTCCTAATTGAATTTATGATATTCCATTCTAGGCTTCTTAATAGCTACCTACCTACCATATAATAATAACAATAAGAAGGTACCAATAATAATCTATTATTGATACCCCCAGATTTCTAAGAATTCTCGACTGAAAGTGTCAGTTAAACAAACTAGTTTACGGGGCAAAAATATAAATGGGCTGGGAGCTGAATATAATTGCAACTCGGGTCATTAATTTATTACTTAACAAATAGAATGACTAAAATTGTTCCAAAATGTTTAAAATCGATATCGAAGCGCGGCCCACTGTAAGAAATGCGCGAGCAATGCCTTCCAAGAGAAATTGTGCACTGTAGAGGACGCAAGCAAATCAGTTACGAGTAATACAGTTAGTAACCGGTGGTTAAGGTTTATCGTAGTTCGATAATCTTCGGCGTAAATTTCGAAGAGCAACACCGAGTAAATTTCCCGCGGAAGTTACGTCGAAGACCGAGCGGAGCGTTAAACTGCATCCAAAAACCTGAATGCGCTACGGACACACGCGCACTTGCAGGCAACCGCTCTATGTACCCTATGTATTCTACATTATACGTGCGCAAACATCATATATACATATATGTATGTATGTACATACATGGAGCTGAACGAACGCGCGCGCGCGCGCGTTGCCTATCTCGACGCGTACATCTACACACGCACGTGTATGTACAAGTATCAAAGGAAATATAGTTTCGCGCAGGGGACCTCTGCTCCCCTCCCTCCCTACCCTGGGGAAGATACCGAACGCCCAAGAAGGAGAATGCAGTTAGGAGACAAGGGAGGCGGAGGGCACCAGGAGAGTAGTAAAGAGACAGAGAGAGAGAGAGAGAGAGAGGGAGAAGTGCGGCGAAGCGTCGGGCGCGGAGACAAATTGTCGAACAGTGCTTGCGGTCGGACATACACATGTTCGCCGAAGTTGGGTTACATTTAGAAAACAGGATTACAGTTTGCCCGGACGGTCCCCGGTCCGTCGACCGGGCGGGAAACAGCGCGGGAGGAGGGCGGGGGAGGGGGCGAAGGGGATTCGAAGACTATGAAACTGCAATGCACCTGCACACCGCGCGCGCAGGTGGCTTTTCAAGTTCGCCACCGCTCACGGTGGGATGTGTTGTAACAATGCGCCACTGCGATTGCGAGATCGACGGAACACGGAACCCCTTTTCTCATTATGCGGCACCTTTTTACAGCTGCTCCCCCGTTGAACGATTTGGCAGTGCAGCATCGATCGATGTGGCCGCCGATAACTTTGCCGCTGTTGGCTGCGCTCTTTGAGATAGGACATGCGATAAAAGCACTTGAAACAATAATTGTTGCAAATATATTATGAGCGCAATTAGTGCGATAACACGAGGTTTCGCCTTATTGTTTATTTTTATATAATTGAATTGCCGCACTTTACGTAATAACGGGAGAAACTAAAGTAGAACTTCTAATATACGCACACAGGTCTCTTATCGGTGCAGTTTGTCAGAGAAAACAAAATTTCAAGCGAGATCAAGTTAATAAATAAGAGAGCTGGGAATGTACACGCACATACAATCTCAGCGAGGAATAGGAACTGAGCATCCGTCTACCAAGAAAACAAGGTTGTCTGAGCGAAGTTTACAATTCACTTTGAAAGAGCGCCTTCTGGGTTTGGAAGCATGTTTTATTATTGCGAACACACAAATTGGTGGACAGCAGTTGCTTATGAAAGCAATGTTAGCATCAATATTGAATTGTCATTCGTGCAGAGACGCGCATACGGGGTGGTGGCCCGGGGTACCTGATTCCACGCGTACGTCGAGACGTGCTCTTCCTCCTCGAAAAGCAAACAGAATCGCCCCTGTTTACTCGTCCAAGCAAACGTTTTCGCCTTCGTGCACTCCGTACACTCCTTTGCCGCCCGCTCCGTGCCTCCTCAAACGCACGGCGCGAGATTGTCACGTTTTCCCTCGGTACACGCTACATTTTGACTTATAAATCAATACGCCGGATACGCATTTACAGCTCGAACAATGCCGTGTTTTCGCAGCAACGCTGTTTGAGATTGGTCTGGGCATACATATACACAAAGAAATCCCTATACCTATATTTATTTTAAATGTAATCGGATTTCTTGTAATCCGGTTATTTTTTAAATATTGAAACACATTTCGACGATGCATCAATGTTTACCATTTATCACGGAGGAAGTCAAATCTAGCACTGCGCAATCGTGAAGAATATATTTTTAAGCGAATACTTTTTTTTAAAATAAATGTACCAGCGTTATCTGAATAACTGCCACTTCTAAAATATATTTCGTACACGATTGAAGTAGAAGTTACCGCACTATTATTGTGTCGTTGAAACGAAACAAGTTCACAACGCGAACACAAAGTAATTAATTCGTGTCGCGTAACACGCTCCCGTGGCCCTGTTAATAAAGCAACGCGATAAAAACCGAGAGGATCGAAGTTGGGCTCGTGAACACGAAGTTGCAGGACAGTAAGTAGTAAGGGTCGAGTTTGAACCGCCCGAGTCCGCATTGCGCGTGATAAGATTAAGCGGTGCGAAATGAGAGAGTAAAGATAAGGGGGAAAATAACCAACGATTTCTTTATGCCCTTCCTCGAGAATCCGCGATCTTTGAAGACTGATCACGATATTCGACTCGCGTCCGCCCAACTTGAATCTCGTCGCGGCTTTACGAGCGTAAGTCTTTTTACCACCCCTGACTTCATTCGCCAAGTTGGACACGCGCGCGTAAAAGAAGCTCTAGCGTCCCTTTGTCTTTCATCAAGAAATAACGTGGATAACTTAAAGAAGTAAAACGATTCAAGGGTCATCCTGAGCAATTGTATCTGAGATTAAATCCAACTGACGCTTCATTTTGCCGTCGCGCTAAATCACTCTCGCCGTTTTCACGAGACGGTGTTATTGGATAATTTATTGATCCACGATATTGGCTTAGACGACATCAATCACCTATTATTAAAAGGACCAGTTCGTCATAAATGACGAACGTAACATAATAACGGTGCATGAAAGGAATATAATTACTGCTGTGCTACAATGGAAGTATGATCCTTTTGAAGTTCGAATAATGAGACAAGGTACGCGTAACCGGTTGCATGCTGCGTGCATTCATAGCTCGTGTGTGAGTAATATATGTGAATTAAGTACGCATGTCTGACTCACAATGCAATCTTCGTGGTATCTACACGCGCTGTAACACGCAAGATATCGCGCCATTGATCCGTTTTTCTGCGGTACGCCACCGAAATTCAAAGAATGCAGCGTATCCATTTACACTTTATTTTTCGCTTTCCAGCGACAGACTCGAAAGAAAAGTAGATGTTACGCTGATGAATACAATAAATTTCCTTTTCGCGTATGTATTTTTTATTCGAATACTACGCTGACAAAAACTTTTTTAACAAAGTAAATACTTATTTTATTTAAATAAAAATATCAAATTTGAAGTAAATTTATGTATTATATTAAGTAAATTAATTTAAATCGGTACATTTTCTACATTCAAATAAAGATTTCATGAAATATAGAATACTATTGTTAATTATTTCATTTAATGTTTATTAAAGTGTAAATTGTTTAATTTAAATTGTTTAATTTAAAATTATCTATTCCTTAATGTTTAATAAATACTTAAATTAAAGTAATGCATGTTTTAATTTGTTTATTATATATGTTTAAGTTAATAAGTTATTAGGAGCCACCTAATGAATAATTTTCTTGAGTAAAGTAAAATTTTTTTTGATTAAGATATTTTTTATCAGTGTAACACTAGCTTTTCTCTCTCTCTTTCTTTCTCTTATTAGTTTTTCTGTAGATATATTAAGAAAAGTTTAATAGGACTTTATTACGAAACAGCATTTATCAAGTATATAGAAATAAGGTGTCTATGACATCCGCATTAAAAAATTTATTGCGAGAGAAAACGTTTTATGCAGAAAAAAGCTGGAAGAAGTGCCATTTCTTTCAAACGTTTACTATCGGTAACTTGTATAAACCGGCGTATAAGTCGTCGTCAGGAAGGTTGTCCGATGTTGTATGATAAATTTCGGAAACACAGTCTACCATGCGTGAAATCATAGCTTTTGCTGACGGATATGTGCAGTGACACATTATTAGAGCAAAGGAATATGTACGAATATCTATGCAATGATACATATGAATATTTCGAAAACTCATTGTAAAACGTCGGACAACCTTTCTGACCACGACAGAGTCGTATGACAAATGACTCTCGAACTCCATTTATGCCGACTTAACGAAACGTGAGAGACTATCCATCTTCGATTCCTGCTTAGAGTAGTTAGTCTTCTCAGTATCGCGCAACATTCACCGGAGGCGTCAACCGGATTTCAACCTTTTCACGTCACGAAAGTTGGAAGTTTCCACACCGAGAAACAGCGAGCGCCTGGTATTCGGGTGTAAATTAATCGACAACATTTTAAGACGGGCGTACTCGAGATACCGATTCGAGAATCTCTTTTCTCTCTCACGTCTTTCATATACTGCCCGCCCATCCATTCTCTTTTGTATACAGTTCCTCCTTCTCCGCCATCTCCTTCATCGTGGCGCGAATTATTACAACGATTCTCCATCGCTTTCTCTCTCTCTCTCTCGGGTACCCTTGTTACCCGCCGTTAATTAGAGTACAGTCTGCTACCGACGACAACCAACTGCAAAGGAGAGTCTTCAGCGGCGCGGCGATCCTATATCCCACCACTTCGTTTCCCCTTCGCCTAAACTCACTCGGGGCTCTCTCCCGCTTGATCCACCATCACCGGAGCACGATGTTTGCGGCTTGAATTATTCCGGCGGATCTACACGCAACCCTGGATCACGCTTTAAAGGATCCGCTTGTCTGGCCCAGTCGTTACCGCGACGACATCGCTTACGACGGAGTCAGGATCTAACTGAAGGAACCTTACTAAATGGACGGAGGACGCGTAACGATCTAGAAGATTGATGCGCCACAATGGCGCGCGATAGTAGGTTCTCAGTTCCTACGGTATGCCGTGCGTTGCCTCGGACTTTGAATAAGACGACATTCCGCTCGGTGAATGTATATTACATTTGCATCGTTATGCTTACATGTGCCGAGCATATTTCTCTAAGGTGCTCCTCCGGACTTGCGTTTGTTAACGGAAACTGACTCGACATAATACGACGGATTATTTCTGACAATGAGTGAAAATACAGTAACTGAGTAATATCTCTAGATGAACTAAACACTGCATTTAAAAATTAAGATGCTAGAGCATCAGGGTACCATTCTCCGGTGGAGCGTAACTCTAATCTTGAAATGCAGTTTTTAATTTTTAGAGAATATCGGTCGCTGTGTGTTTCCTATTACAAATGTTAGCGAGTAAATCTCGGGGAAAGGAAAGGAAGAGGCGCAACTTTGAGACTTGTTCATTAAGACAAACAAGGTGAGATACGTCGGAGTTGTAGAACGGTAGTGCTTAATTTCTCACGATGAAGTTCTAGTGATTAAGACTGCGATCAGACTTGGCGGAAGTTGCAAACTCAAGGACGCTCACCTTCTCATATCAGCTTATACACGGCCTGCAACGGTAACCTTAGACATAACTGGAGAAAATTGAGTTACTTCGGGCACGTTTCAGATTGATTTCTTGGTAGCGGGGCCCTATATCTTTCTACGGAGCGTAGCGTGATTGGTTTTCAATCCGTTCTACGTGGATCGAATGATCATTCGGTAAAACTCTACTTCGGCTAAACCCTCTTGCAATATCGTTCTCTGTGTGTGCGATAATTTGATCCTGCTGTAGATACATTGTTACCGATTCCAGATCTTTCGCATTCCCCCTCGGGAGTACGTAGGATAAAATACTGTCTATCGACGACCCAATACAGTCGGTCTCCATGTTACATTTTATTATTTTCATCTTTAATGTTGCAATATTTATACTAATACAATACCGTACAATTTTTCAAATGCGATACAAAGTTTATTTTGGTAGATTTAAATAAATGCCGTATTTTATATCCGATTATTTAGGAAAGTATGACACGCAATATCGTATTTTCTATATGCACCCGCGTTATATCGCATTACACGAGTTTATGGACCGCACAATCTACTTATCAACGCAGCATCTATATGAAACAATTTCATTAATATACACAAAAGTTATGAGATCGTAAAGTGAAACAGCTATAGGTGGTAGTAATAGCTATCGATTTAAACTTGCGACGGTGATAATTAACAATAAAATATATTAAAATCGTCCAGTCTAATAAATTATGTGACGGACCAGTCCTGTAATTCGATTATTGCGACGTCCATCAGGCGGAGTGACGGCATTAACGGATAAATGTCCCAGGTTATAAAAATTTAATGTCCGTTGAGATCTGAATACTCGTGAGATTGCTTTTCTCTTAAGCGAGTATTTTATGCATTTATCATCATTCCCGGTTTGACGCTCCCCGTAACGCGGGCAATAGATTAAATTCTGAACTCATTTTTCCAGAGGAATATCATTAAAATAATTTACGATTGCATTAATGGCACATATCCTCACAGCAACGTCTAATTTGCTCCGATATCATTACATCTGGATTAAAATGTTCCCCTGAAGCGCTTTAAAGTAATATTAAATAATATTATCGTAATAAGAATTTCAGAAATTATCTAACGTACCAGTTTTATTTTACTACACCATCAAGCTTTTTGCAAAAAGTTTTAAAAAGTCAATATTAGTTCATTAAAGTAGTTATCATTGTCTATTATGTTATGTTATTTTTCAAAATTAACTATTACAACTTTCAACATTTTATATCGTGAATATTTAAAATTGAGAAATTTTACTTTGACGTCTCCTTTCTCAATTGCCACGCAGAAAGCTGATGCACCATTAATTGTACTCGTTTGCAAACTTTCAACCAGTCGTGGCTCGTTAATTGACACTATCAATCCTTCGTACTGGTTATCGTGGAGCACACTTTCGCGCTCGTCGCTATAACCCTGATTGCCAAAGTTCGAGTCGTTAAAAAAGATTCGGAGAAACGCGAAAAAATAATGCCGCGCGATATTTCATCGTTTACTGCGCCGCTTCTTTACTTCCTTTTTCGCTTTCCCGTCGGACGAATGAAAATATGTCGCGTAAAAAAGAGGAAACGCGTGTGCGCCCGTTTTGACATGTTTTTTCAGCTCGCAACGAAGCGACGCGCAGCGCGGTCCGAAGCATAATTTATCATAATGTATTATCATATGAAAATGAAGATTAGTGTACGTGACAACTGCAAATATCGCATGTTCCGCGAGCAAATCACGGAATGACAAATGAACGTTAATAAGTTACGTGTGCAGGGTATTAATGATACATTATTATGTTTTACCTCTAACAAATTTAATATTAACGTTATATTTTATTATAACATTAATATTTTTCGTTTTCCCCAAAATATTTAAATACCACTTATACTTCGCTTAACGTTACGTACGCATTCAGCGTGATTGCTTTAAGTGAAGCAACGTTAAACGTTACATTGCAACGGGCAAAGTGTATGGGTTCCTGAGATGCGATTTAGAATTTAAAATCCATAAGTTCCATCTCCACAATATTACTCAAGACAAAACTAATTAATAATGGAGTAACGTTCTAAGGAGTGACGTAAAACGGAGAATGACTGTACTTAAAAGGGAAATGGCTAGACGATATTAACTCAATTTTGTCACAAGTACCGTCTCACTTCCTCCCTATTTCGTTATCATCTCTTCATTTGCACCGCTACGGTAAAGAATAGCAATTGTACTCACTGTATCCTCCCACGTAGATCGGCGTCCATGTTACTTGTGTGTATGCCAAGGGAGTCGCTGCAAATAACACGGCGCTGAACCATACCGCCCGACGTACCGCACTCATTTCACTAACGGTCTCGATAGTTGTCATTTTTCTCTCTCTCTCTCTCTCTCTTTCGTTTCAATCAGTTCTCCGCCACGATATCATCTTCTCCGACATGCCTCCGCTACTCCTCTCCGTTTTTTTAACGCTCGTTTCTTCCGCACGTTCCTCTCTTTCCCCTCTTTTTTTTCGTCCGAGCGCGGGCGCACAACAATACGTCACAGCCGTTGAATATCTACGCAATCGAACGAAACTCTCGATACTGCCGTCATTTTATCTCGTCGCGTCTAACAGCTGGTATTTTCATATCATGGCGAGGAGTCGCCCGACGGATGATAGCTCGAAGGAAATTATAAAAATACGCTGCGCCGCGTAATTTCTACATCGCATAATATTTATGCGCGATTTCAATCAAAGAGCTCTTGAAAGAGGAATTTCATTAAAGCAAGTCTGCGCATTAAGAGGAGCGAAGGATCGACATGCGAACGGATTGTCGAGGGATGAGGGATTCAACGATATTAATTTTGAAGGTCCGAATAGAGAAGATATCAAGATGTGCCGGTGACTGAAGGGTGAAGCGTTTTTATTCGGTTCGCGAGTAATTAATCTCTTGCGAATTCTAGGTCACGGTCGAGTACGAAGGTACGACATAATCGACTCGCCGGGCAGCGAAATTAATTAATTAAGCGCGATCACGCGTCTCTCCCCGCTCTAATTGGTGCTCGACGTGAGATTAACACGTATATGACGCCATTGGCGACGGATATGGAAATTTAGAATCAAGGAACAGCGGCCCGCCGTTGTTTATCAGACGCACTTTTTCCACGTCATTGAACGAGAGGGCTTTATGTCACGTAAAATTTTGCACTCTCGCTGCCGTTATTCCTCTTCCCAGACAGAATCTTCATTTCTGCGCGAGTCTTGATTTATGCACCCTATACTTCACGCTCCTTCTTCTCAGAACGTATTACTCCGTTCCTTCGGGTATAACATGAAGACACAATCATCGCCTCTACCGACGGCGATCGCGAGAGTAACGGCCTTCCCTTCTCTCTCTCTCTCTCCCCCCCCCCCTCTCCTCTACCCTTTCTTTTTTACGCTCGTAACATGTGCCAAGCCATTTCCACTATTTTCCGCCTTTTTTTCTTTCCTTTGGGTTTCTCTGCCGGACTCCGGTTTTCCTCGCTCTCTGACGGAATTAGACTCATGTAGATTTTTACTCGTCTTCGTAAATCCTTCAATGACTTTGCCCAGATCAAAAAGCTTTCTCCGTCGATACGAGATCCCGCCTGCAACAAAATAGCAAAATATTTCATTAGAGGGGTTCCTTTGACGGATGATCATTAGGAGATGAAGCACGGATAGGTCTCAAAGAACTTTCGTGAAAAATTCCAAGGCTAAGGGAGACTATTGGAACTTATTTTCAACGAATGTGCACGACTGCCGCAAAGCGGCTTTTACAGATTGAAGTGTTTGCCGTTTGTTCATAACATTTTTCATGCAGAATTTTTGTTCCGGTAACAATAAAAAGGAAAAAGGAAAATTGAAAATTTTTACGATTACGTACAGACAACATAAATATGCAATAATATTATTTACATATAACAAGCCGTTTTAATCATTGATAAATTGTAAATATTATACATATATTATTACATCGTATGTAAAACACATGTGTTAACGTGTAGCATCGGTTACTCGGAATTATATTATTTAAAATAATACGCTGCTTTGATCCAACTGCACAGTAATTTTTTCCAAATGCAGTATCAATACGAAATTCGTAAAAGTATACCACAAAGGGAGGTAAAAAATGTGCGTTTATTTAAGCATGTATAAAATTCTATCAAATGAGAAATTTCTCCCCTCTACTCCTCAATGTTCACTAATTATTATCTAATTTACTGGAATATAAAACGTGAGGTCACGTAATAATTATGTCACGCGGTTACTTTAATTTCCGTCACGTCTCGATCGAAATGAAATTCATATCGCGCCGAGCGAGGTGAGACGCGCATAGTTTCTGGGACTCAGCTGCACCGGCATTTGCATTTTCATCTGCTTGGAAATGTCGTCGATGTCTCGTTAGCGTATCTCCATCGAGGCGACGAGCGATGCATAAGTCGGAGGTCATGGTTCCCCATAATGTTTCACGACGTCGCAAGCGAGGACTTGGAGGCCGACGGGAGACGACGACCCCATTACGGTGACGCCAGGGGGGGGGGGAGGGACGGAGACGGAGGTTGACGATTCGGTCGTTCATAATGTGACAAGCCGAAGTTATTCCGTCGTTCTGCTGCCGAGTGTTATTCACTCGTCGTTATCTATCGTCGCCGGTTCCACCACGAGCTTGTCCAGCAGTTATGAAAGCCACTCGGCGTTCTGCAAGGACGACCTTTATGCACTCGCTCATATAGCGCATCGGTGGACGATCAGGTGCTTAGCTGCAGGGACCAAGGGTACCTGTTCTTGTCTCCCCTCTCCCCCTTCTTTCCTTTACTATGCACTTATCGCTCGTCCGCCTTATTAGCCCGCGCTATCTTCTTATCTGCTCTTAACACTGCTTTAACCGAGATTCCTGAACACTTTCCTACACCGTAGCATTTTCCGGTCTACGATCACGTTCAAAGTAGAGAGCAACTTGCAACTTTCGCCGTCGTATCATTTCAGGATAAAGAAAGTAACTCCGTTAAGGACATTTCTCTCAAGTGTGTAAACTCAACTCGCGTAAATAATAGCATTTTATGCTTTTCCTTTTTCTTCATCCAGCATTCACTGGACAAAATTCGTTTCTCTCCTGTCCCTCGCGTGTCTCTTTTTACACCACTATTAGAAATGAGACAAGAGAAACAGTGGACAATAAATAATTACCTTTTTTCCCCACCAAAATAGATAGAAATGGTTCTACTCGAAAAAATTTACGCAGTCTGACCAGACGCTGACTTTATCCACTGCAATTTGTCTACGATACAATTGTAATATTTAGTGCAGCGTAACTTTTTTATCGTACTTCCAATTATTTTTTATCGCTGCTATAAACACAAACGATATTTTTAGTCGATTAAACTGTATTTTTTAGCACGTTTGGTACAAATCGTGCTTTTGCGATCTTTAGCTAATTCATATTACCGATCTCGCTTTCAACAACCATTATACTTTGTCCCTTGCATACGATTCTCCAATTATAATTCGCCACTTCAGACACCTCTGTCATAATCGAGTCAAGTTTCCTCTTCAGAATGATGTCTCTCCTTTTATTCTTCCCCCTTTTTAACATCTCCATCGAAACGACTGCCGTTGTGAACGAGTTCATCCCAAAGGTGTCGATGTAGTTAACTTAATCCAGGTGCTGATTGGGCGTCGAGCCGGAGAACAGTGATCGAAATAGAAGAAGAAACGTGTAACTGGAGTCGGCATAAAGGAGCGAGAGAGAAAGCCGCAAGTGGCTTGTAATTGTGCCATGCAATTATGGCTAGTTCCATTTAAATAAAACCGACCAAACGGTAAAAGAGGGTTCCGATGAAGGGAGAATCAGCAGTTACCAGAATGTCAACGACACAAAGGCCGGGTCAGCTCTGTTCCATCCCGTTCTTTCTCCACTTCTTTTTTTCTACGTCTCTCTTCGGTCCTGCAATCTGCAATTTGTGCTTCCCGCTCGGAAATGTTTTCTATCCGAATTGTCTCCGTTCTCAGTTATTACGCTTTACTATATGCGGACAAGTAGAAATGCTGAGAGAGAAAAATAATACTGATTGAGAGAGGGGGGGGGGAGATTTGTAATCGTGCATCTTTCGCACGTCGCCAAGGCAGACGGTAAAGTTTAATGTTCATGCCGAAACTAAATGGCCAAGTTCTCCATAGGGAAGATCAAATGTCCGAAGAGGCAAATAGGTACGAGTAAATAACATTTCTCGTTGCAAAGATAATTACTCGGGCCGCAATTCGCGCGAGTTCACGCCGTGTGTCTGAAGTTTGCCTCGCTTCCTCTCCCCCTCCTTTCCTCACCCTTTGTCTAGCCCTGTTTCTTGATGCCCCGGCAACTCCTCGTTTAGCACCGCCGCAAATTAGCCTGCAACCGCGTTTTCCGCGTCCATCTACAAGCACTGCAACGCGCGCGTCGTTTTCGTTTCAAGGTAGAGCACATGTTCTTTGGCTAAGACTTAATTAAAGGAACGCTATCTCTTGTGGGAGATATAGACCGTGCTGCCTATTTAATTTAAATGTTCATTAAATGTTCATTTAATAAGGCGAAAAGAATTATGCAGGATTCAATCAATTCTCGACTGGAAAGGGTTGCCAAAAGTATAAATAATATATAACGGCTGTGAGCTGTACGCACAGCTCTCGCACAGGCGTGCCTTTGATTGAGGAAAATTTTCTGCCTTACGAAAATTTGAATTACATCAGAGAATGCGCGAAATAAATTGATAACCGTATATATTATTATATGGGAGGAAAATGGTTGGATATTAGTAATAATTCTTCGCGTCCGTCGTGTCTCGCGACAGTGAAGACAATAACGTTCAGGATAATTAATTCGCTAATCACTGTTGTAAATGTGCACGGCTATTGAATGCGCGACGAACCGTCATAATTATTAATCGAGTTAGGCATCAATTAGACGGAATATCGATTAATTGCGCATCAGAATGTATCTTAGCCCGTCCATAATCACGGCACCCGATTGTCTGTGGCTTTAGGTGACTGTGCGTTTCATAGTATAATTAATCATCTGACCATCCTGCCGATCAAACAACTCGAAGTGCTGTTTCTTGCGAGGTTGTAGCTGTAAATTCTAAACTAACGAGCAAAGTCATTCGTGCGTTGCACTAAGATTAACGCATATATAACGATACCGAGTAACAAAGTCACGACTGCTACATAAAATTTTATCGCAAGGCGTAGAAGATAAAGCTAAGTAAACTAGTTAACTGTTAGTTCAAATTATTAAATCCGGTATCGTTGTGCGTGCTCGTGAATTCTCTACCATTACAGTTTAATCATTCATATCCCGAGTATTGCACAAAAATTGTACGAATTGTTGGTGAATATTTGTAAACTTATCAGGAAACATATTCGGCCAGTATTTGTTGAAATATGTAAAGTAGAAGCAGGGCTATGCTTGCGGCTTTGGTTGTGGTTTGCTGTTATAGTTGGAAGATATATTCTTGGATAAGACTGTATGATAAAGATATATGCATCGAGCATTAATATTCAGGTCAGACCGAGCGTGAATTCTGTAGCGAGTGTCGCGCTATACTGTAGTTCCACAAGCGCTTCTCAGGATGTACTCAAGTTATACTCGCTGTTTCGCAGAAATACACATTAAACGTCGTTGATGCCTCCTATTTACGGTTGTAATCGCGTCATATTCAAACGTCAGTATTTATTAGAACCGTTGTTATCGTCAGATGAATGCGTGCACTCTGTTCCAATTAAAAATTCGAAAGGTCCTCTCCTGATGAGAAAGTTTTAAAGGACAATATTTAACATCGAGCTGCTAGTATTCTTCGTTTCGTCATTATTTACACAAGTATATCTGTTTCTCATTATCATTAAGAGTATCGGCCAGGGGATTTACCGTCTCTGTCTTGAGATTTGTTGCCCGATTATCCTTTTCTTCCCCGTCCCAGAGAGAACACACCATCAACTGTACAATTACCACGTCTCCATAATCAGTCAGGTTTCACAGTAGTCCCATGTTTGCCAGCCGGAACGCGGTGTATTTAGTTTCTAATGGAGCTTAGCGACTAAGGATAATGACACGTTCGTTCCGCAGCAGCGAGCAACCTCCGTCCGAAACGTCGCAGCACTGCCTCGTGCTAGTCCAAGCACCAGACAATATTTGTTTTTCACTCCAACAACTACGGCAAACGTAACGCCGCGTTGTTTGCCGGAGTAGAACTTCGAACTATAAGCTACCGAAAGGATAGAGAACGTCTCGTACGTGTTTACCGAAGCGATGTTTATTCGCGAGCGAGGTGTGTTATAATCGAATCTGGAAATTAAATCTTGTTGGAAAAAAAGTGATGATAAATTTTTTAATAACATAATATTATACTCGATCAAACAGTCGCAAGTCTCTTGCGTAAGACACTTCGGTGGAAGATACTTTTCAACCTAGCATAAAGATATATCCACACTTTTTGAAACGACTCCATTACAAAGAATAATACAGATTCCCTCTTGAAGATCTTTGAAAGTTCGCTATGGAGAAAAGAGATTTTTAACGCTGCTTTATGTTCCTCGCAGTTTCATATTTTATGCGGACCTTTCTTTTCGGCAGGGCAGTACATTTCGAAAGAGCCTGGAGCATTGATAATTATTATCTCTGTCGCGAGATTGCATTGCCAAAAATGCGATGTTATACAACGAAAGTAAGGAGGGAGAAATAATGGCTGCCTCGAGTCGTGGCAATACAGGAGAATGGTTATATATCCCGCGCTTTTTCTCTCCGCTCCAATCTTTTGAATTCAGATTCTGAACAGAGCCATAATGTAAGGGAATAAATAAAATAATGTGTAATATTTCGTTGAGTTCGGTTCTGCGTCGTCAGTTTTTGCATTTTTTCTCTTATCTCAATTGCTTTCCTACATCAACCGACAAAATCGTTTGCTGTTATCCATGTACAGATAACACGGATAAGTTTTTATTCGTGGCCATTTGTCGCGCTCTCTGCGTCTCCCATCAATCATACTTGTCTTCCTTACGCTATCAATTGCACGACCGAATAGATAATTTACTTACTTTATTGTATATTGTAGAACAAAAGTATATTTATACAAAATGAACTGCATACATTAAAAACTACGGCATTTCCTAGGTGTTTTATCGGTTTTCTATATTTCAGTATTAATATTTAACGCCATCAATTCCGACTCTTATATAAATCTCGGCAAATCCCTCTAATCGCGTTGTGGGGGGCAACACTTTGCAAATGTAAATTTTACAATGTAAATTTCACAATGTAAATCTGAATCCAATAAAAAATGCTTTGTGTTCCCGGACGTAGATATTTCAACATTCGCTCTTGAGCTTGCTCTCGGGTACTTGATCGTGGATCTGCGCTTTTTCCCGCGGTGCAAGCGCCGGGTATTGTTCCCCGAGCGTGCATGACAAAGTTGCGGCATGCGTTCTCTCGATGAGTACGCGTTGAAATCTACAAATGCACACGTATCTATGGCTCGTAACCCCGGCGCCCCCTTCCCTCCACCCCGGGCCCTCACGCTCTACTTCCCACACGTAGCCCCCCGTTTTCGCGTATCCGTATCCGGGAAAAATATAGTTTCGGCCGTGTGCAAGTGCTTGGAGACGCGCCACCAAGATATACGATACCGACGCGATTTATCATCGTGACAATTTCGAACGGAGCACCCGTTTCGCAGCCACCGTTTTCCACCCTATCCCCCTTTGACCCCTCGGCATCCGCTCGTTGTGCGCGCGGCAGCTTTCGCCATCGCATCACACCGCCCTCCCGAACGCGTCGCGCCCGCGCCGTCTCGTTCGAGAACTGCGGCAAAAGTTGCTTATATGATTAATCGAGCCTTTCCCGCCGGCCGCTGTTTGTGTGTATACGTGGAAACTCTTGCCGAAGGATTAAACTTCGTTTCCTTCCGTGCCGCGGCAGATGCGCGAAACCGATTGCTCGTATGCGGCCTGGCATAGAGACGTATCGATAACGGCGCAGTTTCGCGAGATGCGTTGTAATGAAGCCTGATTTAAATCATTCGGTGCGAACAGCTATCGAGCGGTTCAAGTCCGGAAAAGATCCATTGGAACGGGACAAGGTGAATAATGACTGTTGGCCAAGAGGGAACGTAATACATTATGCAAAACCCGATTTTAATCAAGGAAAATTTTATCGCGATAAAAAGATGGGAATACAACTTTCATAATTGCTAATTGTATATGCGGTCAAATTGTTACAAATATATTTTAAATGAATTATATATCGAACAGAGGTTGCGTTTTACCGACATTAAATAACAAACCGAGTATGTAGATGTAACTATTAATTACGCGGACGTAACACGCGTTTCCTACTTTCATTTAATTATTTGTTCGGGTGGGAGTGTGGCTCCTAATAGCTTATTAACTTAATTTTAAAAATAATAAACAAATTAAAACATGCATTGCTTTAATTTAAGTATTTATTAAACATCAAAGAATAGATAATTTTAAATTAAATATATTATGCATTAATAAAAATTTTTATTTTAATTCTATAAAATGTTTACTAAGATATAATTTTCACAGCAAATAAATTGGATTTCTTATTTAACAAAAACAATTATTTCACTTAATTAATAGTATTCTATATCTCATGAAATCTTTATTTGAATGTAGAAAATGTAATGATTTAAATTAATCTACTTAATATAATACATAGATTTACTTAAAATTTGATATTTTTCTTTAAATAGAATAAATATTTACTTCGTTATAAAAAAATGTAAGTAAATCTATTTGTAATACTTAGTTGAAAAATTTTTTGTCAGTGTAATAATGGGAATACATTGTAGGGATGATTGTACTGTGTTTTAACTCTGACGATTTGAGTCGGCGCGCAGTTATTTTTCGAATACTGTCACAATAGGTGGCATTCGGGAATCAACTTACAAAGTGTTTCCATATGCCTCGGTGGTCGAATTGATTGAGACGCCCGCCTAGCGAGAGGGAAGTCCAGGTTCAAATCCTGGCTGAGGTAATATTTTTCGCAATAAATTTAAAATATGAAATATTTAGACATTAACACCCTGTCACGGCTCTTAGTCCTTTATTCCTTCAAATTTGTGTTTATCACATTTGAGCCGTACAAATTTTAGTAACTATTAATATTTTAAGTATTATTAGCAGTAAAAGGTAAATAATTTCTGTGAAATTAAGTTGAAAGCGTATCGAATACGTCCCTTTTGCAAAATAGCTTTGCAACTGTAATTAATAGCACGAATAGGAAAAAGCTATACATCAATATGAAGCCGGAGGATATTCGCTGTTTTTAATAAACGTCGCTTCGTTGCGCATACACCGTATATCTCAGTATCGGTTACATCACAGGATTAATATGCGCGAGCCTTATTTTTCTCGTTGCGAATAATTTTTCAATTTAATTAAAGACGCGACCATGCTATAAATACTCGGGGGAAAAAGGGCGGATTTCTATCGTACTGTCGAAACCGCCGCGATATCCGCAGTGCGAAAAACGCACTTTATAAAAAAATATCCGGCCGGTCGCAAAAATAGGCGTAAATCTCCGCCGCGAATTTCGTTTTCCTTTTGCCCGTGGCAGTATGAAGCACTAGCATCAGATCATTACCCCACCTTTTGTTCTGCCGCGTATATCAAATAAATGGGCAAGGATCGCGGGCGCGAAAGACCGGTGGCACAATGCGCTAGTATCTCCTATATTTTAGCCACTCCACTATTCGGTCGTAACGTAGACAGTATATACGCGATGGTCGCGGAATTTCAGCCGTCGTAAACCTTTTTCATAGCTAGCCGCGGCTTTGCACGCGGTTTCAACCGCGCTTCTTCGTACATTTCACAATGTTTCAATGAGCTGAACGTATCCATGGTCTTGTTTGGCGAATGTTTGCGGGTAAGCCAGCATCCAGGTCTACAAAACATTTTTTCTAAGTACAAGAGATAGTTGTCGCGATTAGATATTAAAAAACGAGAGGAATGCACTCATTTCCGATGATCTTTGAAACGTTATCGGTGGAACTGGTCTGTGATCCGACTTACGAAAAATTGGACTCGCGATCTGGAACACGGCTTCACGCAAGGGGGTAACCACTTGATGTAATCGTGGGACAGTGTCTCCGAAATCATGATGAAATCCTTACGAAATCCCCGTGTAATCGTTTTGTCTTAATTTTCAAGTTTCTTCACTTTAAACAATAGACATTAAAAACGTCAGTGTATTCTTGACCATACCTGGCAGTTTTAATAATACAGAAAATTTATTGTAAAAAAAATTAACTTAATAATCGCGTATTCGACAGTTCTGCGATAAATAAGAAAAATATATTTTGAGGTTTAACAACGTCACATATTTTTAAACGCATATACGAGAAAATCATTTGCAATTAGATGAATTATTTGTAATCAGATGAAATTAAATGAAATCATGTAATCGGTGGGACAACATTTTAGCTAATGGTTACCCCGGGTTGATTTCACGTAATACGGACTTGGAGAGCAATCGTTTTTAAGCGCCGACAGCGCGCGCGAGTGACATTACATATCTTCTAAAATCCGACAGGGTGAAGTTTATAATCCTAACGCGACGCCGAGGTAACACAATCGTGTCGCCGGCCGAAGTTCCCGGGATCAAAGTAATCCCGTTCCTGGTCAAAGTTTTTTCTAATTGGCCGACGAGTTAGCCGCCCGGCTAAGAACCGAGGAGGTCATGGAACGCTGTGGCGACGGCTTAGGCGAAAGAACGGACGAGCGTTTTCTACGAGTTTCCCGCGACGCTTTGTCGTCCGAAGAGCTCGTGGAATCTTCCAATTCGACTAAGAAACTCGAACGCCTCTGCAGCCAGTTTAATCGAATTCCACTGCGGAGCCAAGGACTCCGGCCCTTGCTTCCGATCTATATCCCGCTCGTGAGCCATACACGTGCACGTACACGCGTCGGTGTGTACGTACGCGCGGTGTGACAACCCGGAAAGAGGATCGGATTCTCCCCCCATTTGTTATCAGATCGGTAACTTCGCTCGTCGCAAAAACGATAACGGTCCCGGATAAAAATCCCTTCCCGAAATTTCTCGTGGGACAACCCTTCGGTAAATACCTTCGTGCGTTTTTCGTTAAAGCAATCGATATGGGTGTAGAGAAGCTGTCTCGCGTCCTAAGTGCCTTAGTCATTTAAGTGTTTCATTTGTATCGGCAAGAAGCCGCTGTCAACTTTTAGCTGAGATGACGCATTGATTAATAAGTGATTAATTAACATACTTATATATAATTTTATTTATAAGCAAAATATGTGCCTAGTGATATGTTATCGTTTTGGTTTAAATTAAAATGATTACAAACCGATTTCTCACAGATAGCTGTCCGAGAGCGAAAATAAAGAGACGGATTGTATTATGTCAATACGCTACGAGATAAGCATTTTGACGTTCGAACGAATATATATTCCGAGTATAGAATGTATTTCGAAGGAAAATATTACGTGCGGTCTGGTTACTGGTCTCTGGTGCGGCGATCGATGTATCGAATATCGATTGGCGGAAGAAAACGTACCGGGGTTGTACGGCGAGTTTCGTTAAAGCGCATCTTATAGTTACGGAAGATTCAGTTTGAAAGTTGCGACGCGGGTAAATGTGTGCGTTAACTTTTGATGATCCTTCGGAAATAAACGAACGCGCCCTCGGCTATGCGAGCAGAATGAAGAAACCAACGGCCTCCCGTTTGAAAAGCATGTACTTTCGCCAAGTAAAACTGAAGTAACGAGGAATCACTGACTCTCTAATTTCCGACGTAACTTGCTTTTGTTTCGACCCCACCACACGCGATGACTCCATCTTTAACCGCGGGGTCTGCATTAACTACGTCTTCAGTGTCTTCCTTTTGATTTCTGTTCGAGTAGTTGAAAATGCAGTTCTCTTATGCAGTTTCTTCAAACCCGAATTCATCTTTGGAGAACAAAACGTATTCGATTCAACGTAAGAAACGAGAAATCTCTCTCCCGCGGTGAGATTTATGTCCTTATATACGCGTTCTTTGAAATTTGAAGACCTGCCAGGAATGTATATATAGCGAGTGGAATATTCACTCGATATATCCTACATCATGTCATCGCAGAAATTTATCGCGTAATAAAATTAAAAGCGCACTGCAATCCGTGTGCGAAACATACAAGAAATAATACACGTTTTAACAGAAAATCTCAACTGCAAATTCTTCTGCAAACTCTCACGCTATTCGCTGGAAATCCCATTTCGCAAGATCGTGATTTATACGCCAGTAGGGTCGATATATATTACTATCCATTTCGATCAAAGTAAATTACAGCTCATGATGTTAACGGGAAATTTTTTCCCCACTCGACTAATGACTTAGTTAATCACAGTTTTCGAGACGGCGTTCTTCTTCGTTAAGGATCTTCGTTAAGGATCGCGCCCTGAAAGTTACTGCGTTTACCTTTGAAAACGTTGTTACTCGCGACCAATTACCAAGTTTCATGGTAATGATTGTTATAATTCGCATTTATCGCCGTTATTTATATTCGTCGAAAGTTCTCGCGTCGAAAATTGATGCGAATGCACCAAGGATATTAACGAATTACAGACTCGCCTTAATCGTTCATTATTTTCCGCGACGTCTCATACCGGCGAAGGTGGTTACCGTTTCTTTCTTCTCGCCCTTTCCTTACATTTCCGTTCGCGCCATTTCCATTTCGGTGCACCAGGGCTAATCTACTTACGCGGCATGTAGCCAGACCGCATGGACGCGTCCCTCTCTGTTCTTTCGATCGTCCCTTTCAGTTAACAGACTGACTGGCGAGTACAAACGCTAATAATATTAAACTCCTGCGTATATTCGGAAGTGAACGCTGTCAGGCTGATCACTCGTGTCCGACCCTCCTCAGTGGTGGCTTTTTCACAGACCTGGATTAAGCGAGTCGGCGCCCTTGAGTGGAAAGCGGTTCTTACGGATGGTAAATCAATACAGATTCCACTTTCGCCATTAATGTCACGAGCCATTACTTCCCTATGCGTGTCTTGATTAATATTTGTTCTACTCTCTAAAAATCAATTAGTGAATTATCACTGGAAACAGTGAATAGCCACTGATTTGCAGTTATAAGTATACTACTGAAAATTTCAGTGGTATACTTATAACTGTAAATCAGTGGCTATTCACTGTTTCCAGTGATAATTCACTAATTGATTTTTAGAGACTGTTTACGTATTACATTTGGAATTATTAATCAAAGCCATCGTATCCGAAATCAAATGTTTTAAATATAAGGAAAATTCATTTTCACGAGATTCATAAAATTGTCATCCGTGCTTGATCGGAGTCTGCTTTTACGTGTGTGCTGTATCATGCAAATGTGGCGTACAGACTTTCACGTTCATGCATCCCGCTTCTAACGAAATTGACTAGAGAGTCGGGCCAGAGTTATGGGGGTTGGTGCCAATAAAGTTAGGCTAGAAAGCGGAAAAGTTAAGCAGATATGCATCAGGGTACGTTTTAACATGGTGGGCTCAGAGGTGTTAAAACTGTAAAATGTCGATTTATATACATACACAGTTAATCCTGATTTAAATTTAGTTTATTTAAGTTCAGTTTGTCACCTATTACTGCAATTATATACACTAATTTGCAATTAAAACGAATTCTTTAAAAAAAATATATAAAGAGAGGTACGCTAAAAAAACTTAGAAACAAAAGCTAACATTTTACAGAGTTGCAAATGCTCTTATTAAAACTTCTGCATTATCTCACGAAAATGAGCTTTTTGCATCAAGCGGATTTAAAACAAACGAAATGAATTCAGTCAGAAGAGTTAACATGCCAATTCCGTACATTAAACTCGCGAAGAACATTTAACACTGAATTTTGTAATACGTGCCGTTTTACATATATTGTTTAAAAGTAGCTTAACGCTATAACGCTATAAAATAATAGTATCATCTACAAATATCATACTGCCGATACGAAGATACAAGTTAGGTACGAGTCATTATTTTCTGCGAGGTGGTAATGTCACTCCCGAAACCTTCGGCACACCTTTGGAAACGAACTTTAATTTTCCGTGTTGCGAACGAGCGCCGGGAACAATCGCTCTATGGGTGGCAAGAAGGTGATATATCGCCCGCGCCTTCAGCATCAGGGCGCACTCGCGGATAAACTAATATCCTACTGACCGTTATCTGTTAATTACGGGGCGCTTCTTGCGTCCAGCGGAGGATATCTCCGTTAAATTTCCACCGCACGTAGACGGCATACGGTGAGTATCGGCGAGCGTGTGTGGGTGTATGTACACGTGAAGCTGACTTGTGCTCGTTCCTTAACTCGTATGGGACGATCTACGTATGTTAATATCTCTCCAGTGTGGTCCGGCGCCGCTCTGCTTCGCCCTCCTATCCGTGCGATCCGCCGGGGATTTCGGGATTCAAGCCGAGCTTCGAGCAGCGTTTCGCTTATCCGCGACAGCTAAGGCTTAAATTATGCGACGCGTTACGCCAGGCCGGGAAAAGCAATTAAACAATCGCCGCGAATTTGCGAGTGACGATAGCCGCGGTCTCATCGTTTCTGAACGGACACGCCGGATCGAGTGGACTGCGGGCGACGGACTGGAAAGGCTGCGTTTTGTATTGTATGGAATTCCATACATATCATTCGTCTCGTAATGGCGAAAGCCTCCGCGATTGTATTTCGCGTAAAAGCTTCTGCTCACTGTTGCCAAATTGTTAAGTTTATGCATTTCATATATTCAATTATAAAGAATGCTGTGTCCATGACGAGTTTCCCAGATACATATTACTATACACAATATTATTTATGACACGAAGAGAAGAGAATTGTGTAGTTTATGTTAGAAATAATAAAAGCAAAAGGAGATGGGGGTATACAATAAACGTATTATTGGTATCATATATTTTTGCATTGAAAAATCAGTAAATTTCTAAAGAAATTTAATCAAATCGTGATCAAATTTTCACTTAAGCACGTTCCGTTTTGTCTATTACAATCTCGTGATTATGTAATTAATGAACAATGTAGGCTCTCTGTTGTTCTCGTCTCTACATTAAGTAACAGCAGGATGTACTCACGTCTAAGGACAAGGCGATGCGTCGTGCACGGTGTTACATACGCGCAAGGGCTTCCGAAAGCACGCTATTACGTGAACGGCTATTGTTTCCCGATAATACAGCCGCGATTCGGTTCTGATAATCGTTCCGTCTCGAAAGTAGAACGGCCACGTGCTTTTACCGCGCGGCGTCGTTCCTGCGCATTTAAGACTACATAAAATCTCGACACGCGCGCATTTGCGAGTCATCAACGTTCTCTTTCCTTGTTTTTTTATTGTCCAACGTGTCGCTTGCTTTGCAACAACTTTATTATACGCGACGGTAAACGATAAAGCGTTTTTGTCACACATATAATTTTGATGATTTTACATATGCGCACGACTGCTCCGCGATTGACAGATTAATCTCCCTTTAATGGAACATCATTTTTTAAAGAACTTACGCGATAACAAATTTTTTTCCTTTGGCAATTTTTTTTTTAGTCCATAAGTCAGCAAGAAATAACAATATTAATTAGAATTGGTTCTGCTCATTTTGTTCTGCTAATTTATAAGACGTGCGGATTGCGTCCTTGCAATTACGTGCACATTGGAAATTATTCTTATCACGATTCAGAATTTTGCGTATGATTCTGAAACGAACTTTTAACGGTGATTCAATATTGTTTAACGGACATTGTCGAGCTTATCGCGATATATATAAACTTACAATGTTCGCATTATCTACAACTACAACCGCGTGGAACTAGCCCGTAAATCCGTGACAAACGAGACTCAACACTAACAACGGGGAGGTAATGCGATAAACAGAGCGTGGAATTGCAATCAGGCTATACACAAACAACGAGGCGGGCTTTAAAAAAAAAAATAATTTCCATTAGCCTCCATCTCATGAAAAAAGATATTCATGGATTATCGGTAAATATTCGCGTTTGTTACGAGCAGCTTTTATCGGTCTCCGTATTTCATTTTACGACGAATGCCGCGAAACGTTAATCCAACTTCTCGTTATTACGTCTCCACTATTCTCGCTCATCATCGGGTGGGTGCATCGTTCTCCGTTAGGCAAAGTTGCGCCTGGAATACGCGGCGATAATTCGAATATGCGATGCTATTATAATGCACACGAACGCGCGTAAGCAGTATCGTAAATGGGCAACCGTAGTCTTCGGCATACGGGAAATTGAGTGGTACCCGAAGGATCGTAGGAAACACTGGCAGTCAATCCGAACGAAATGGCCGAAAGATATGACTCGTCTGTGGCGAGTTACGAGTTGTTCGATTATCCGGCATGGAATTACGGATAGGCCGCCAAACTGATTCGTGGTTATTTCGCTGTATTTCGAGGGGAAACCGCTGACCAAAATCTTGTACACCAATGCTCACTAATGCCTAGTGGACATTACTTTGTAAAAGTATAGTTGGTTTAAAAAATATTAAATTTAAAAAAGGTAAAATTTATGCGAACAGTGTTTTTGCTATAATATTTGTACCGATATAAACGTGAAATAAAAATCGTTCGGGTGAATGGAATTACAAAAGGCTCAGCCTACTATACCGTTTGTAACATGTGAATCATTATTACGATTTTAACACGTTATTTTGTATATCGTATCAAAGCTGCCATTGTGCACCACGTATTCCCCGGTATGTGTTTTCTATATTTTTCTGTTATACGGTTCTCCTTGTGATGGAGCATCTGAGCTCGTGACATAAAATCTCCGAGGAGATGGGTAACTTTATCCTGTCTTCCTCGTAACTCGTATAACCTCGAATATTACATCTGACAAGGGCAAAATAGAAAATACGAATATTTCTTTTGCTTCTTACTTTTTGTCACATGTCGCTCTTTTGGAACCTTTCAATGCTCTCCTTTTCTTCGACTCACTAATACTTGGCCGGTATATACAGTTCCAGCATTCTTTGTGTATTATTCAAATCTTCCGTGACATGCATAGGAAGCATATAAGAATCTCTCCTTCTCCTTTCAAAAATCTCCGCCCCAGTCCGTTTTGCCGAGATTCAATTTTCTTCTTTACAATGTGCCGATTTATTGTAGAACTTTATTCACAATTATTACTTCCTTTAAATATCAAATCGGAATTTTGAGCATAATAATCATTCATCAAAATATCGTCGAAATAATATATTAAACTCAGAATAAAAATCAAATTCAGCCTTTAATATGCGTATTAAATAAAACAGATTCTTTCTCTCGCGTTTCATTCGACATTTTATTGATATTTTTATTTTATTCTGCGAAAATATAATTTTATTATGCTTTTTCGATTTCGTCTATGTAATAATTTAAACTTTAAACGAACGATGTTGTTTTTAGATATCATGATTATTATTTTTTTCCCACGATAAATCACGTCAAATATATTTTTACCGAACGATTATTACCTAGCTTTACCACAAATGCTCGAAGGGTCTTCTTTTAAAGATTTTCCTCTTTATGTAAGTCCGTGATATAAATTATCGATATCAATCAATAGCTTCCCACGTCGTAATTTCCACTCAGTTTCCGCTAAAAATGAAGTCAGCAACGAGATCCCTTAAGCTCCGAAACCGACGAGCCGATATCAACCCCTCATCGATCTGCAAGCAGCCGAAACACGAGTAACTCACGACGGCCTTATTTACCGAATCACAGATTCGCGCGATCGTTCTTCCGAGTTGTCAGGTGGATCGAAAGTTTCAAAAGAAATATTTCTTCCCTCCCCAAGTGTGCCGCCACTGTCGACCTCGCGGAGGAATTTACCCGGAAAACATTTCCTTCCACTTGAGGTACTCCATGCCGCGGCGTGGAAGTCCTACCCTACGAGGTAGGAAGTTCCAGCACGTCGAGTAAATTATGGACCTTGAGTAGCGACACGCGTGATTCCCAGTTCGACCTGACGCGCGCGCACGCGAGTATGCAGGGCGCCGAGGCCGAAGGAAACTGACCTGTGCGATGATAAACGAGCGGCCAGATCGACCGATCGTAACTTCTTGCGCCGCGCTTTCCTTCCTACAAAACGTTGCACTCTGCATCTACGCTACACCGAATCGAGAAGTGGTTCACGTCACCTGGTAATTTATTATTCGCGCGGGCGCAGCGAGTTTTTCTAATTCCCGCCGCGATAGGGACGATCGTTCACGCTGCCGCTTTACATTCGTAAATTTATGCATCCCGATTTTCCTACAAATTCAACGAAATGTACATAATTTCTTTTTGCGAGGTATTAGCGAACGTAGATATTATTAGTATTTTACAGGGAAGTAACTCGTTACTTGCAACGAAGTTACAGTTACAGTTTTTTTTTTGGTAAATCTAACTTAACTTTGTTACTTTCTCTCCGTCTGTAACTGTAACTTAACTTACAATTAGTTACGTTTTTTCGACAACTAATTTAATAGTTACATTAACAGTTACTTTATATATATATATGATATATATTTTAATCCTCCACAGATTGCATTAGGCCTTGCATCTGCGCATAAATACCTTTATCGATGCTTTACAATTCAAATGCAGATTTGATATTTTTATTTACATTGCAAGAAAGTAACTGCAAAGTAACGATTCGTTACTTTTTGAGTAACTGTAACTAGTTACAGTTTTAGCGAAAAAACTGTAACTGCAACTAGATACTTTTATAAAATAACTTTCCCAATCTTAGTATTTTAATATTAATATACAAGAAATATATATTATATAAGATCTATTTAATGTAGAACGTCACGTGCATAGAAGCATTTTGCGTTCTGCGTAGAATTTATTAATTATTTGATGAAATATGACATGGCAAGAAGGTGATGACTGTAATAAATGGTCCAGAAAACGATTTGATAAGCAACAATCGAGATGAACTTGAATTATTTTTATTCTCTACAAGACGTACAGACCGTTTTATTTACGCTGAAACAACGTAAGGATTTTTCTTACGCGTTTATTATGTTTTCTTTAAAGGTGTCACAGATTTGAGAAAAGCACGATTACCAGAGGCGCTAAGAAAAAGAAAATATATTTTATTTGCTAAGGACGACTCGTGATCTTTCCAAAGTAAAAAGGTCCCCGGTGCGATTCGATTTTTCTCGATTCCGTTTCATCACCTCTGTTCTAGCAAGTGTTATTTACCGCCGCTTCTGTACTGCCTTTTTGTTCTACGTTCAGAGAATCCGCAGTAACACCGGCCGTAATGAAAGAAGGTGTCTTTCGAGAGCGAGAATACGGAAGTCGCTGCAACGGAAACGCAATATTTTCCTCTTGAAAGGTGTACTGAGTCGCGTCAATTCAACTGTGAGAACTTGCCGTGTATCTTCATTCGCCTCTTACGACAGACAACAGTCGTGATGTATTCCGCAAGCTCGCTCGAGACTTTAAGATACAAGAGGGACAAAATTAAATAGAACATGTAACAGACTCTGCAATATTCTATATACCGTATCCCACGGGCGCTCCCCCCCCCCCCTCTTTATCTCTGTGCAATGCGAGAAGATTATACCGAACCAACCCCCGCGAGTTTATTTCAATGCGTGCGCGAACATTCGAATGCAGTTTCAGGTCCAAAACTATGGTAGAACCCGGTTTTTTCGCAAGCAGCGCGCATTGTACTCGAGAACGCATTTATGGGGCATACAAAACTCTGTGGTCACGCGACTACAGAAAGCTAAAGCTTTCGTTTATCCCAGCATTCAAACTAGATTTTGCGGTTTTGGAAAATAGACGGTACGCGCATTCAATTTTATTTTCCATTGTATCTGGAAATCGTTTTAATCTTTCCGCTGTATTTGTGACAAAAGACGCACTTTTTGCGCGTACGTAAGGATGATATTTTCCTAGGCTATTATGCTTGAAATTACTTTACAGAATGGATATAATGACAGATAACTTTTATGAAAATTACGAGAAAAGATTTAGCCGCGGAATTGAATGCGAAGACAATATAATCAAACATCTTTGGGTGGGAAATTAACTTGACTTGTAACGACGGAAATTAATGTCGATATGGAATGTAAAAAAAATATGACAAATTTATTTCAATGAAAACATTAATTGAAAGTACAAATAAATCATCGTGGAATATTCCTTTTCTCTTTCGTTCAGCGTCGGAGACGAATATTTACAAATCCTCGTTAAATTTAATTACTGTGGGAATTGCTTATGGCATTTTACTATAGACCGTGTTACTCAATATGTGCACGAACGGCAAACTAATCAATTACAGTTTCCGTTTACAATTGTTATTCAAGGAGCGCCGGGGCAGCGAAATTATTTTCACTGATTTGCAGCAGAAATTGTCCGAGAGATTTGGAGATGCAATTTGGATGATACCAGCCGTTTCGGTTAGGCAATCATGGAACGGGCACTGTAATTGTCCAAGTTCGATTCGGACAGTAAAGGAATAACCGACTGGGCAATCACCAGTCGTCGTTATAGCATCCTACGTAAACACATGAATGTCAATAATCAATTGTCAAGCTATATTATCGTTAATAAACATGGCAATTTATAGCGAGGTTGTAAAACCGGCGTTATAGCATCGTGAATATCGAATTTAATATACGACGCAATGAATCGCCGGAAGGGCGTCGCTTGTGCAAACTTGGAGAAAATAGTTCCCAACGTTGTTCAGCTATTTTGCTATCAAGTTTGCGCGTTCTAAAAGATTGCGAAAAAAAGCCTCGTCGGGCGGATTTATAATAATCCTTTTAACTATTAAAATAATCCTCTCACCGGGCGAGGCTCGCGCAAAAGCGGTATCGGAGGAAGCGCTTGAAAAAAAAAATACAGCGTTGTACCATTTTGCTCAAATTTCGTTCGCGGTTTATAAACGTTAACTATTATTAATATCTCTCTTTTAAGCTTCCGCTCATTTATCAAAATCCCGAAATGTGAATAAAAGCATTTCTACAGATATCCGGTTATCGCGCATTACTTTTTCGATTAAATACACATCTCGGCGGTTAGTAACCAATTATCCAGATTACACAGCGGTGTCGAGAGCCTCGTGAAAATCGGGTCATCTATAGGCATGCGAAGATCGAGTTTATATCGATCGCGTTCTATCGGGCGATAAATAAATGCGTACGGTTATCGCACACGCGCGTGCGTACCGGCAATTATTTTTGCAGCACTCGCGGTAGGGAATTGTACATAAATATTCTCACGAGTGCAATAGAATCGGCCCCGATTTACGGGGATGCATGCGATCGCACGTGCCGTCGCGTCCAATTGTGGCATACGTTTAGCGAGTGATACTAGAGAGGGCGGGTTCATTTTAATTTCAACCTATAACAGCTGTGTGCATGCACATCTCTCGTGCTATAAATGAGGTCATGCGGCTTATCGGGCGTAATTTAATCTGGCGACGCTCGCGCCATATCTTTCGCGTCTGTACGGATCAATCCTACGTATTTTATTTTATTTTACTTTTTTCCCCGTTTCAGCGGGATTTCGCTCGTATTACGCGCGCATACACCCGCGCGTCCGCACGCTCGCGACGCAAATGAAGAATAAAGTTCCATCGTTTATTTGCACCGCTGAAGCTTCAACTGCACGGAGCCCTTCATTTGTCGCGTGTAAAATACATCGTTCACACGTCACGTTGTACGCATCGCGAAATCGCTATTTATTCGCAACGAGTGCTCGCGATTGAATGCAATGGTACTTGCGAACGGGGAAGAAGAGAGTCACGGTCTTTTATGATCGACGACGATTATCGGGGACGCAGAGAGAACCGCGATTGTCGAGTCCCATTCATCCCACCGCGCACTTACCGGTCCCCAATCGGGTAAACGCGCGCGAAAAGTATCGGCGCGCCGATAAACGGGTTTTATTGGGGATAAAACGTCGCGACGGTCAACGATAAACTTCCCGTTGTCTGTCCCGTGAATAATACCCGCGTGGCGGACGCGACCGGTATCGATCCGATCGCGGGCGCCCGCGATACCTGTGCACCGTCGACCACCACGCGCGCGCAGGGCGTTAAAATTAAATTACACTCGCTCCAGGAGACACCGCCAAGAAGTATGGACTAGCTTTTTCAAATGGCGCAGAAAATCAATGCGGGGCTCTGTCTTCCGGCCACGCCGATCGGCGTGCGGCCGGCGATCGATGCAAATCGAATCTTCGCCCGGGCGACTCGGTGGCGATTTCGCGCGGTCGTTAATTCTCTTTCGGGGACGGGCTTTTTCGGCAAATCCAGATGAAAGCCGTCGGGGCAATTAAAGCGCGGAAGGATCTACCCCGACCGATTCACGGCTTCGTTTCCCAGGGAGCGTCGCGAGATACGCGCAACATCGCCACATAATTACCGATATGAGCCGCGATCATTCAACGAGCGGCGCAATGTACCCGAGGAGATCGCGGGCGTTCGGGCGCGCGTGTCTCGCGCGATGTTTGAGCGGCAAAAAATAATTTTGCCTCGGCGCAATTTGTCTCCGGCGACTAAAATGAATTCCGATGTTCGTGATTCGGTGCGCCGTGTTCCGCGGGAATTTACGGGCCGGGCATAAAACACTCCTTGTAAACGGGTACGTAATCGCGCGCGCCGGCCACTGCAATAATTATTACGGACGACGACGGCCGCGCCGTTTTGCGCGGCGAAACGGGCTTTGCGACTGACACACCGTACACATTCGCGGGTCCACGGGAGAGCGTACGACGTCGTAGATCATTATTTAGCATAGCTTTCTCGACGGCAGCGAGGAGGAGAATGGGCGTGATAATTCAGCTTCGGAAAGCGCAGCGCGCGCAAAAGCTTATTCTACAATGGACGCAAAACGCAAGATGCTAACAAGGGGAGGACCAGGTAGTTAGGTCGCCGATTTTCTCCAACTTTATATACGTTGTAGTATCAATGTGGATTAGACGTGGTCGTAGTATCAATGCAAATTTCTCGCGAATCCGCGAATATTGCACCGTATCACGTGCACATGAAGTAGTTGGGGATTGATATTATACAACATATATAAATTTCGAGAAAATCGGTGACTTCACCACCTGGTCCTCCCCTTGCAAGTCGCAACGCAAGAAATCGGCCAATGGCAGTCGACCATTCTTCTCATATTTGACTGTGAACAGTCGATTTCTCGCGTCGCTTAGAGTCTTGCGTTTTGCGTCCATTTTAGAATTTAGAATGAACTAAACGGCGACTACCGCGATCACGCGCGTGTCGTCGCAGTTTTCTAGGCTTGACCCCAAGACCGCCGCCGTGACAAGGATTTATTATCATTGACGCGCCGCAGCGCGACGTGAAACGTGATGAATCGTATTCTCTTTCGCGTCACGTGACGCTCCCCGCGGCTTTCTAATACGTTTTAATTAATCGTCGCGCGATTAATTTATCATTGCGCCGCATTTCGCCGCGCGGTGCTTAATGCCCAGCGGCTTTATTATTTTTGGAAGGTCCGGGACTGCGAAAGAGAGGAGGATCAGATAGCTGTGGCCATATTTAAGACGTTATATGAGAACACGACGGAATTTCCCGCGCAAACATTTACCTTGGCGCCTAATTACGGGGGTTATTTGAGATCGGGACTATAATATTGAAACTGCGCATACACATGAAGACGTAGCGAATAGATTATAGTTGGTTAATAGCAGGACTCTTCTTCGTTTCGAAGCCGACCTACTCGGGCACGGAACTCCTTAAATATTGTGAGAACGGAGATGATAAAGAACCGATTAAAGTGACGTACGTACATTAGCGTTACATATGGGATTGTTAAAAAATTTTTTCGGAATTCTCGATGAAGAATTGGGTGAAAAGTCCAGCAACCCGGCGAAATCGAATAACTTTACACGTGACTTACGCACTGACAATGAGTAACCGTTGTGAATAAACGACTCGCGATTACGTGTTTGACTATTATTCCACGCGGAAAAAATTTTCTCTTCAAATTTACCTTGACAATGTAGTCGTGAAACAACATGGCATTTTGAACAACTTTAAGAGTTTTTGGAAATTTTACTATATATTCTACTAATTAAATGTATACTAATTGTAAATATACTTGCTAGTAAAATGTTAAAATTTTGAAAAACTCTCACAAAATTCTTCAAAGTACCACGTTGTTCCACGATTACATTATTTTCAGGATAACCGTGCAGGTAACAGTTACGTGTGATTTAATGACACTTGTCTCGTACGATAAAGCAAAATATTTGCTGGCGAGGCTTGAATGTTAATCGTCAGCGCACAGGTCGCTACGTACGTTAGCGTTACATATGGGGTTATTAAAAACTTTTTGCGGAATTCTCGACGAAGAATTGGGTGAAAAGCCCAGCAACCCGGCGAAATCGATTAATTTTACTTGTGACTCACGCAGTGAGTAATCATTGTAAATAAGCGATTCGAGAGTACGCGTTCGACTATTATTCCAGGTAACAGTCACGTGTGATTTAATAACACTTGTCTCGTACGATGCAGCAAAATAACTGCTGGCGAGACTTGAATGTTAATTGTCAGCGTGCAGGTCGCTACGTACGTTAGCGTTACATATGGGATTATTAAAAAATTTTTGCGGAATTCTCGATGAAGAATTGGGTGAAAAGTTCAGCAACCCGGCGAAATCGATTAATTTTACTCGTGACTCACGCACTGAGTAACCGTTGTGAATAAGCGACTACGTGTTCAACTATTATTCCAGGTAACAGTCGCGTGTGATTTAATGACACTTGTCTCGTACGATGCAGCGAGATAACTGCCGGCGAGGCTTGAATGTTAATTGTCAGCGTGCAGGTCGCGATCGGTCAGACGGATTAAGCGGCCGGATAAGATTATTAATTAGAGAAATTAACATCGATCTGTTTACACACACACACGGCAGGATGCATTTAATATATCGCGTCGACATACAGAGACAAGCGCGTACACGTTATCTCGACCGGTAATAGGCTTCGCAATATATTCATCAGGTAATTTAACTTTCGTTCACTCGAGTCGAGAAATAATATCGTACGTGCGCGCGTGCGTGTGAGCGCTGATTTTCTATAATATTATGAAAACTAATTATACGTTCTTATAATGCTTCGAGAAACCTTCCCCTATCAGGGGATGCATCCCGGAAAGTTGAAGTTCGGGAGCGTATGTATATACGTATAATCCTTAATATTTTTGCTCGGCGCTGCCCGGCTGTGCTGTATTACGGTGTTGCGATAAAAATAATACGTGACCGCAACATGTGGATTAAGAAGTACATTCCGTCGCGTGTGTGCACGTGATTTAAAAGCTATTGTTCGGATCGTGCGACGCATGGCGGGCCGCATACTCGGATATTAACGGTACAAACAACATGAACAGCGCGACGTTTATTAATATTTACCTACGTGTCATGCAGATCGCCGAGGTCGGTGGCGCGTCGCGCTCTTATTAAATATTTAATACTTTAATCGCGCGGCAGCGGTGACGCCGCGGGGAAAGGATTTTGCGGCCGTACGAGCGGCGCGCGCGTCGTGTGCGTGCCGCGTCGGCATTAAGCGGATCAAAGTGCTGCGAGGGAAAAAAAAATTTTTTTAATCGAACGCGTCCCCACTGCCGCGGCCCGGCGTCGGTGGCTAATTAATGAAAATTTCAGGACCCCTTCCCCCGCCCCGCCTCGCTCTCTCGCTCGACGGTAACGAATTAAAGAGTTTAGCATCGTCGGTGGCCAAATAGCGCGATATGATTAATTAACTCGCGGTGCGCGCGCGTTTCACCGCCTGCTTTTGTGTCTCCGCCGGGTGTCGTCGACGCTCCTCTCTGTCTCTCTCGCCGTTAATCCGACGACGAGGCGCCTTTTACGATCTGCGCCTTTAACGCGATTGCGGCATTAAAAAGTCAGACGCGAACGTCGCCTTGTCGACGTTGCGGCGCCTACCGTCGTTCGCGGGGGACGAAAGCTCGAGGGGCAATAATAACGTACATCGGTACGCGAGATTCGTAACCGCGGACTGAAGCTGCGACGACACTCGTTGGAAGCTGCTGAACGATGATCCTTCATTTTCTAAAGTAACTTTTTACAATAAAACTAAAGCTCGCATCAACAAGAATACCGGTGGAGTTCGGGTAAACCAAAAGGAGCAATCGATAGAACTTTAAAAGCTGACTGACATATGTTAATTAAAAAACTTGTCTGTACTCTGGGAAAAAAAAGACAGCTAGCAACCCATTTTGGGGCCCACAATTAGTAATCGCATTATTTGGATTGTTCGTAACTCTACTCTGGGAAAACTTTTGACCTTTATTTTGTAGTTAAGCAACTTAACATTTCGGTTAGTGCCTCTTAAGTGAAAATTATCTTCGCGTTACTGAATATCGACAGAACTAATTGAGAAAATTGATTAGCATTTCTTTAAAATCTTGGATATAGATGGAATAGCTAATCACAATTTTTAGTTACGCGGGATAAAATTTGTAAAAGATTAGAGTGTTATGAGCAAATAATTCGATTACTAATTGTGGGCCCCAAAATGGGTTGCTGTCTTTTTTTTGCCAGAGTACGTGTGTGCGCAGAGAGTCACGTGCATCTTCGCTGGGAAGGACGAGACTCCGCCCTGAGAATTTTCACCGTCTAGTTAAAAGCGACGCGGGCCGCTTTTAACCAGATTTTTATCAACGTTCCTGAAGTAAATGTAAAAAATGTCGAAGCCGACGATGTATACGATTACTTAGTTTCGCGGCACGGCGGCGGCGGCAGGAAATATGAGAGCCCCGGCGTGCGTAGTAATAATTCATGCCCCCGTCATTTTTGCTCCCTCCATCCCCCTCCCCCCGCCCTCTCCCACGCCTCCCTCGCCTTCTGCGTAATATCACGCTGCCGTACGCCGCGCTACGCTCGCGCAGCCAAGATTTTCTATTCTACGTGTTCATCCATCATCGTCCGCGCTACCGGCACGCTGTCTCGATATGGCCTCCGTTGCGGTTGCGACTTAGCAGTCACCGCCCCGGCGATATTCGGAATCGTTTCTCGAGGATAATGCTGCCGTGCCGAGAAGCAGTTTAAAAGTTGTTTAAAATAGTACTAGACACGCAAACTCGCAGCCGGCCGATCAAGAGACATTTGCTCTCGAACAGCCCGTGTCTCTTGCGCTCGTTTCCTCGGCGAGGCGCGACGCCATTTTGCGCAATCTGCGCGAGAAATTAAACGTATTGCGCCATTCGACGCGTCGCTGTTCCTGTCCACGCTCGGGAAAGTAAAATATTTTTGGTAATTACATGGTGACGACTAAGAACGAAAACAATGGGTGTCGAAATATTGTCGTGCAATATACGTGAAACTCGGAGGAAAATCACTACGCGTTTAAGATACATCCCACGTTTCCTCCTCCTCCCGTTTTCCTAAAAGTTAACAGCGATTTCTCGTAATTCGCCGCAAGCAGGGCAGACTTATCGCGATGGGGCGGGCTTTTACGAGCCGATGAATCATCCGCTCGTCTATCGATCACACCAAAGTTGGAGGAAAGAATCGCAGACAGGAAGCAGGTGAACACGACGCGCCGTAGACGTCACCGACCGAAACCGGGCGACCCGCCGCGCGATGGGATTAAGCCGCATTAGCATCACCGCAACGAGCTCGATGTGCTTCGATACCTTCGTGTAATCTTTGTCGAACGAACACCAAGCGATCTTCCGCGCGACACTTCCGGCGGGCCGCAAATCGCGCGAGATTCAACGAATATCGAAGGAACAACGCAACGCGACGGCGCGATCGGCGCGCCGGTTGGATTGGAATTGGCGACTGGCGATTGTCTTCTAGCCAATGAGAGCAAAGCAGCGATTAAATCGACTCTCATTGACTAGAGTCGGCAATTGTTAGTTGCGGCCTTTAAGGCCGAATCAGACTCTAGCACTTGTCGACTCGGATTGGGATTGGGATTGGCGATTGACGATTGGCTAGAAGATAAACGCCGACAATTGCCAATCGCCAATCCTAATCCAATCCGTGTCGACAATTGTTAGTCTGATTCGGCCCTTACGGTTTCGTCACTACAATCGTGAAACTAGGCCCACACTCGGCTTCTTTCGTGGCAAATTCAGAGAGGAGGGAAATATGACTTGTCGCTTCGATAATAACCTTGCGCACTATGTAATTATTAACATGGCAAAATTATTTATGCAATAATTAATATTGACACAATACTACTAAATATAATAAATAATGATAAATACTAAATACGAAAATATTATATTAATAATTATTAATTATTAATATCCATCCTGTGTATATGTAATGAGTCTTATATTATTATATTTTATATGTATACACATGCATATACACTGAAAAAAAAGTGTTGAATTAAAATAATTAATTTCTTGATTTAACTAAATGCTGCGGTCAGTGCTGTCAAAGAAATATTTGTCAATTCACAAAAATATTTATTACTTGAAAAAATATGTATATATTTAAACTAAAGAAATACTGCTAACTAAACATATTTAGCAATATCAACGATATTTCTTCTCAGTGTAGGAAACATAATAATTAAGACATAATGAATAAAATCTTATTCCGAGTACTCAAACTACAGGTAGTCTAATGTGAGCCAAAAGTTCATATCATCCATTCATCTTATTCCTATATATGTAAGCAATGCTAAAGCGCAAAGTCCTGGATTCTCGAGGACAGAGCGCAATTTTCCTCCCGAGCGTGGCATTAACGCCTCAAATCGAAACGGATTTGTTTACAGATTGCGCAAGCAAATTCCAGTAGTTCGTGTTTCCCCGCTTCGTATTCTCCACTTCCTTTTTCTTTGCTGGCATATAAAAGGACGGGGTAATCCGATATTTAAGATGAGTGCGACAGGAAGTGGAGGAACGGATCTTAACAATCTCCGATAGCACACTCGACGCGAGAGAGGCAAAATAATTCGAATTCCTTCGACTACGATTATTTGTACACGGAGTCCGCTATAGTTTTTCGGCAGCAACGCGATTGTGAACATTGAAATAGATAGATAGGAAAAGTAATAAAATTCTAACTTTAAATTACCGTGCATTTAGTACAAAATACAATATAATATTATATTAATACAATATAAAAATTTAACAAAAAAATCCATGCGTAAAGTTCTGCGGGAATAAAATATATTAAAATATATTTTAATGCAAAACGTTGGGACAGGAGGATCACGTCGAGTAAAATGGCAAACGGTTTTTATCTTAATCGTAGCGAAACGCTAACCGTTTTCATATCTACGTAATGCGAATCCATGTTGCCCGAAATTTACCGCGACTCGGACAATCGCGCGTGAATTGAATCACTTAGAAAATGCAGCCTCATGCACATAACGGTGGCTCGCGATGGCTTCTGCGACTTGCTCGTTATCCCAGTTCACGCGGAAGGGTGCATACGAAATTAATTTCTTGCGCGTGTGTATGTACGCCAACCGGTATCGATCGATGACCGGGGGGCCCAGGAACAACGGCAAAATGCGCGTACCCTCTCGATAAATTATAAAGGACCTGCCGCGAAATGACGTCGAAACGACCGTGTTCCGCGACTGGAACGAGTGGGTGGAATACAACTTCGCTAGTTAAAGAGACAATGACATTGTGCCAGTCGAAAGCGCGTGGGGGAGGTTTCAAGTACCGAAACGTAAAATGTCTTCCGACTTGAATGCCGAAAATCCTGACGCGGCGCGAGAGAGAAACGAGAGAGTCAATCTGATTGCAATCACTGATCCCGACAAGTTTGCGATAAGGCACGAGACGTAATAGAGATTTAAGTCTATCGCCCGTAAATGTTAACATTATACCGCGTTCACTTAATTTCAGCCAATAAAATTATGCGAACTAAATAAAAATATGTCAAGATGTGTCGGAGTATTGGCGTGACTCGATTTGTCGGAGGGTGAATTCACGGCTCGGGGGGTGATTCGCATTGTTATCGCGCTTCTGGGGTGGAGGGGTAAACGCGTCTGCGAGGGATAAACGCGAAATTACGGCGTCTCGCCCCTGGAGACGTAAAAAAAAGAATGATTATGAATATTTCAATAAACCGTATCTCCCCGAGGAGGATTACGACGCGACATGACAGTTTTACATCATCTATCGTAGGTCTCTGTTGGTGGATCCTAAGCCGTGCAGATGGATGGCAGCTTGAAATATCACGTTGCAGCGGCAGAGCTTGAAATAATTCAGCGAATCAGATTTGACAGTTATGTATTAAGTCCTTCAGCTCGCCATCGCGCCGCGATTTTTTTCTTTATCGAATTGAAATAGAGCTTGTACGCAGAAGCACGTAAATTCCAATGTACCATTATCATATTTTAAATTCACTAATTTTATTTCATTGAAACTATGTTTCAAGCATTATATATTGTTATTAATGCGAATTCCTGTCTCAAAAAGATATGTTACCGGCGTGAATGTTGTTAATGTCATACAGTTGAGACCTCTTTTCCGCGATGCCGATTGGTTTTCTCGAAGTGCGATATGCTTCACTTATCTTTTAGATTCGTGTTACAGGTATGTTTCAGCTCGCATGTGAATTTTGACAGTTGTGCAAAAATGTACTTACAGAAAGTTAGGGACTAAACAAAAAGTGTAAGAAAAAGATGTTAAAATTAAATATCTTCTGCTGCGAGTAACTGTCAGTGCGAAGATAATGTAATATGTATTTTGACAGAGTGTCAACGTCAGATTATGTCTTCACATGAAAAAAATCTTAATATGGAAAATCATGAATAAATATAAATTAAAATCGAATAGCGTGCGCAATGCTATTTCGAATAAAGTATTTAATACCAATTTATATAATTATTAAAGTAAACAATTCGATAATTTTTGCTCATAATGAAGATATGTAATTTAGTAATATACATTTGTATGCATCAACTATTACGGTAAAATCTCTAATCTTAGTAATTAGAATTTAAGTAACAACGATTTTTGTTTCGAAACATTTTCTCGATTAAACAGAATTAATCGTTAATTTAATCAATCCCAATAAATCCGCAGAATGATACACAAAACATAGTAACAGTCACGGAACAAAGTAAGTAAAGTAAAATATTAAGTACAGAATTTTCAATTTCGTAGGCGGGACAACGGACAACGAACGCTCAACGTTTTTTTGTTGTTTTTCTCTCGGCGCGGTAACGTACGATGTTTTTGCGTGCCATCGTGTACTTGAAGGTCGCCGCGGTATCATTCGCTCGCCGAACGTCGGGCCGGCAGGCAGCAGCGAGAGTCGCTCCGTGTGTCGCATTACTTTTGCGTTATCGGTTTCCAAGACGCGATCGCGATGAATATGAGGATAAAATGCTATTGATTTGTACACGTTTAATATTAATAAGTAACGTTCGTTGACTAAATATTATATCAACGTAAATTTCACGAGACTAACTCATCTAATTGTAAAATATGTAAACCGTGGTAATTTGTCGCGATTACATCTCGTTTACGCACCGTGCTTTTAAATTATCTGTCGATTTCGTATAATTTGTTTCATTTTCGGGAAAAAAAGAAAGAAATTTGTACGGCTGTCGCATTCGCGCTGTAATTCTCTCTGTCGTTCTTCGCCAATTCAAAAGTGATTTATCCATTCTGCTGAATCAAAAATGCAAGTTGTTAGTTTGTATAATTTGTACGACAATCACGAGATATTTGTTAATAAGATTTCGTGCGTTTCGCGGTATTTCATCGCGTACGGGAGTGCCTGAAATTTTGCGCGATCGATGATTTTTGCGAGTGAGTGTTGTGTAAGTGCAACAAGGAAATCTGAGAGGAGGAAGCTTGGAAAGCATCGGGCAACGGCGGAGCAAGGGGTGAGGTGAGTGTTTTACATGTTTATAATATTTATAAAATTCTGTGAGTTTATATTTAAAAGGAAGACTATTTTTCGTATTCTATAATTATTTTAATAAATACCTATTTTGAAAAATAAAAAATAAATATATTTAATAAAATAATTTCGATTTTAAATAATTATTGTATAATAATCATATACATTTTTGTATTTTTAACGAAGTACAACTCTGGTCTTGCGAATCGTATCAGTGAGTTATAAATTACTTTATATTTTAAATTGACGTTGCGCATACAATACCTTCTTTGCATGTATACCAATTCTTGGAAATATACAATGCTGAAGTATAAACTGCGCGCGCGAAGCGCGCGTTTTGTCATTTCTATGTTAGATAAATGATAAATGTTTCAAATTCTAACTTTAATGTGGTTCTACAAATTTCTTAAAGAATACAAAGAAATAGTATGTCTAATGCAGATATTACCAGGACGTTGATATTGTTGCGACAGACGTGGGACAAGAACGCAAAAATTCCTATTTTACGAAAACATGTAGTTTTCAATATGCTTTTATGTGCATACTACAGAAAATGGGGTTTGCGTCATTTTGTCCGTGTGAGGGAAAAAAAAACGTGGCCCATAACTCGCGTGGTTGAATCGACTTTATCTATCGGATAACGATAAAATGTTCTATTTATTTTTTTTGCATCAAGGTAGATTTAATTTTTCCATGCGTAAAAAGCGGGAAAAAATGCAAACCGCTTTTTGTTTGCGTCGCGTCGTGCGTGATAGAATTTTTATTGCGATTTAACCAACATCGCCAATATTACGCAGTTCCGCGTTGTCGCCGCGACGGTCAGAATACCGAAGGAAGGTTCCGAATCAATTGACGCTTTGTCGACTTAAGATGTTGAGACACAAAATGCTGCTCTCGCGGAAACAGCGGCGTTAAAGTTGATCGTCGAGCGTACCTTCGCTTGGGGTAGCTAAAATCTTATGAAACAGCATGAAACGTGTAAACAGCGAAATACATTTTGTAAGTAGTAGAATAATACTATTGTCGAGAAGTTGTGAGACTTATTACGCGATGGCGTGCTTATTGTTACAATTTTGCGAGCTAGGAAAATCTGTCAGAATATCAAACTGTCTGCTCTGATACGCTTGGGAGATTTTAATGTAATGACAAAGGAATTAGCTGAGAGAAGATGAATGACATAATTGGTAGAACTTTCAAATTTTACTGACTTATTACGAAATACCACCGTTACTCCCGGGAACGCGGATTCCGTAATGAAACTAACGCCTTTTTTTCCCCCGCTGCATAAAAATCTTTCCCAAACCCGAGAGAAAATGACGTGATATTATCGTTAATTTTTCTGAAGCACACTTTTCAAGCAATAAAAACGGTATATTACGGTTTTATCCGTGATGGAATTAATTTCGGACATAGTCCAGTGCGATTCTCACTGAACGTTTCTTTGTCGGTACTTACGGGAGAGGGGGGAAAAAATGAAATGTCTCTCGTTCCGATGTCCGGAGTCAATTTAGGACACGAGTAATCCTCTTTCCCGACTCGTCTTTTTCGCCGGTTCCCGGTCATTTAGAACAGCGGCGTGGAGGACTGCGCGGACGTTCGCGCTGTCGGCGATGAGGGCCGCAAGTTTCGTTACAGAGGGTCGAAATGGTTTTGGGTTCGTGCGATCGTGGCTGGGTTTCCAATTTGCGAAATTGCCCGTGAGATCGTGCGTTTATGAGCCGAGATAAACGACCGGCCAAGTATCCGATAGGTACGTCGCGAACCCCGTCCATCCCTCCCGTGGTCGGATCGGATCGGCACCTTTTCCCTTGTCCCACCGTCCCATAAACCGCTTGCCGTTTCTAAGGCGGTTCCCTGTCGTGTCTCGGGAAAGGTAGCCACCATCCAGCCAATGATCCGCACAAACGTGTCACATTCAACGCGAACGGCTCGAGTTATCGATCTACTCTCAAACGCGCGCGGCATGGACCTTCAGTAATGTCACGTCCACGCTGTTCAACCGCTAATTCCAACGTTTCCTGCGAAAGCGTTCGTCACAATCTGTTAAGCACGTCGCGTTGTGCGATATGTTGAAAGACTCGCCGGACAAATTGCGAGTCCGAGGGACTCGGTGTCCCACGTCCCGCCGGTACTTGAAACAAATCTGAATCGCTGAAACACGTAAATGCACTTGGCGATTATGGAGAGTGAAGGGGTCGCCAACCCTTAGATGGTCTTTAGAAACGTCATATTCGTGGCTGGGGTTATCGATCGGCTCTCTTGTACACGCGGCACACGAGCACGTATATTACTTTTGCTCTCGGAGAATCTCCAATACACCGCTTATTGAATTGTTTAAACTGTGAATAATATACGCGGGGAAAAGGACTTAGAAAATAAATGGCCCTCGGAAAGGCTAATTGAATTCCAATAAATTAGCGATATCCGAGCATGAAACGAGAAGAACGTTTGGATTTCCACATTTTCAAGCCGGTGTTTCTTGCTGTAGAATCATGTTACACGGGCGCATCGTGTAAAATAATATCGTGAAAGCTCTGTTTGACGGCAACAACACAGTTGGTGGCTCGATCGATCGCCGTGAGTTCGAAAAATCGATTGTGTATCGTTGATCAAGTTGAAAATGATACGCTAACGAGACACTCGTAAAAATCTCGTGTGTGTTTCGAGAAAGCGGAACCGTGAAAAATGCACAGTTCACTAACAGAGACGGAAGCGTCCGATAAACAATTTGGCAAATTGGCTCGCGCTGGATTTATCGAGCCGACGCTGACGCTAATAGCGCGACCAGTTTGTAATTTGGTAATGGAACGGCTCGATAACGAGTTCGTGTACAGATTTCGAAAACTACCAAGTAGAGTTCCTGTATTGGCCGCCAACGTACAACCGCGGATGCAGGTTGACTGTTCGGTTCCACGGTTTCGTATGTATTTTTAATATTGTGAGCTGGGATAATGCGTGGGCGTTAACATACATTTCATTAACGTCGCGTTATGCACGACGTGAACTCCGCGCAACTGTGCGCGAGAGCGCATCCGTTATCACGTTTGTGTAATGTCGCGTACGGCCCGAAATGAGATGCATTTTCCAGCTTTTCCGCTTTGATTTCATTTTCTCACGTAAATTTAGTTGTTACATACCGACGGCGACGCTATCAGCAACTTAAATAACATTCAATTTACATCACGGAAACGTGTATTCACGCGGAATTGATCGCGCGCGCGAGCGCGCCTGATAATGGGGATGTGCGAATCAAAGATTTTTTATATAATATTAAATTGAATCGAATTTCAATTTTTTTTTTCGAATCCGAATTGAACCGAATCGAACAAAATCGGCAAAAGTTTATTTCAATTGAAGCAAATCGAATCGTTGAAACGTAATTTTTAATTAACAATATAATTGTTATTGGATTGGATTTTAACACGTAGATAATAAGAGGGTATATTGGTGTAGAAAAATAACATTGAGTATATAATATAAATTTGTTTTAACATACAAACATATTAATTAAATATTTAATTAATTAATTTTATTATCAATATTCTTTCCAAAAGTAAAAACCAATTGCATTCTTTTGTTACTTAGTCGCACAATGAGCAATTGTAGTACCGAACGTACTGAACTGTTAACCATACTGTTTTGCTTATTAACAGAAAATATAATAACGTAAGATTTACAATAGATATTATTTGTGCGTATATATAAAAATAATTTACAGTACGAGGAAGGGGGGTATTGAATGCTAAATGCAGCATCAAAAAACACTAAAATATAGCATTATGAAATATAATTACAAATCGTTTATCGATTTGAATAAGTGAATTTGCTGACGATAATAACCCCACCTGTAAGAAAACTGCGTTATGTCCAAAAAGAAACCGACGCGCAGGACACATGTGGAAAGAAACGGTATATGAATTCACATTTTAATAAATTACAAGTATAGGCTATCTACACCCTGCCTAAAGCCAACGGCACACGATACTATTTTTCCTACTGGATTGCTTACGAGAGCCAATCAGGACGCAGAGTTTTCGATCAGGTGACTCAAAGCTGAATCCTGGTTGGCTCTCGTAAGGAATCCAGTAGGAAAAATAGTATCGTGTGCCGTTGGCTTTAGACTCGCATTGGCCATTCTGTGTTGTTTATATTATTTGTATTCGATGTAAATTTGAAATTTCCACATAATTCAGATAGAAGTCTTACTCGATTCGATTCAATTCGATTCGTATTCGAATAGTTCACTCTTCTCTACCCCATAAGCATGCAACAACCAAACCCGATCATCACTTTTGCGTAAACGTCGTTTTCACCTGTCGTAGGTACAAAAGTTCTAATTGAGTCTTCGTCCCGGGTTCCCTAACTTCTATTCTCAAGTTTCCGCGCCTGTCCCTTGAAGGGATTCGGGAATTTGACGGGGGAGGCGAAAAACTGGGTGTAGCGCGACCGAGGCCCGATAGCTCTTTGTTGTCTGCACGTCCAGTCTGCATGTCGAGGGCGGGGAAGGGGGCGAAACGAATTTGAACCCCGAACTTTCTTGGCTTCCATTAGCCAGCCTTGTTAGCGTACCCTCTCTCGGTCCCCTTTTATATATGCCTCTTTGTATCTTATCTCCAGATAACGCTAATGTGGCCGCAGAATGCAGAAACGTGTGAGTTCATGAGTGTTGGTCTACAACCGTGCTTTAAGTAAGCTGTAAGCCTTAAGCCGTAAGAAATTAACCAATCACAGGCATTTATTCCTCTTACTCTCATCTGTGATTGGTTAATTTCTTACGGCTTACAATTTACTTAAAGCAAGGTTGTAGACCAACACTTATGCGCCTGTTGTTTCATGTAAAATAAACGTTTTATAGAACTCTCGCTTTATACCAAATCACTTTATATCAATACGGATATATTAAGTGAATTTTGTACTTTTACGTATAATCCATTTATTCGTAATCTACGAAACAGTGCGAAAAATTGGGTTTTTTGAAATGTTATATTGAAAATGACAGAGACAAAATGCTCGCAAGCAACATTTCGACGAAGGAAAGTTTATCTAGGAAAAAAATCGACAAAATAGAGCCAACTTTTCCTCTATTCGAGTTACTCCCTCACTCGCCTGGACGATAATTGGCTTGCCAATTAAAACTTCAAACCGATAAAGCGGCGGGATCAGGCTGCATTTATTTTCAATTTCTATAAAAATATATCTAATCATGCAGTCCGATGTTTGAAAATATCTCAAAGCGGGTTGCTCCGACTACACGTTATATTACAATTATCACAACAAACCAATTGCTTTTTATTAAATTAAAGTTTTCAGTAAGTAGCACGAGACAAGGTTGTATTTTGAAATTTCTGCTATTTGTTAAATACTTTATTAATAAGAAATAATCTATAGCCCTTTTCCGATTGACTTACAAATATTTCTTAGATACACGCGTTATCTAATCGGTCCTGTCGATATAAATTAATCTCAAAGGTTGTGTCATCCCGAGACAATCTTCGATATCTAGTACGATCGTTCGACTTTGATCATCCCGGAAGATGCTTCTTGCGCATAATTTATTCTCGCCTCTTCAACGGACACGTGAAACGTATTTTTTCCACGCTACGCTACGCGCGAATGTACGAAAGGCCTTTATGCGAAGCACGGGCATCCATCATTCACGCTGCGAACTATAAGAAAGCCTTTTGTATGTTCCTGCGAGCCCATTCTCATCATGATCAACGTATCACCCTTCGATCGTCATTAATGTCGTATTTGTCAGGCACGTCAAAGTCTTCCTTTCGTCATTCGTCAGTTGCTACGTATTTTACGTTTGCCGAATACGCATGTATTTTGTGTCAGAGAGAATTCAACGAAATGTCTCTTTCGACGTGCCGGATTCATTTCATATTTACGAGCTGTCGATCACAATCGATTAAGAGTGGCATTTAACTATCGGAATAATAACATACCGAATTTTAACATAATGACATCGGCAGAGCTCCAGAAAAAGAGGGGCTCAAAATTTATGAAACGTGTTTCCCACGCGAGATCGGCTCGCAACGCTAATATGCACGTTTCAACAAGCATAAATATAGTATATTGAAAAACTGATTAATATGCAAAATGGATATTTTGTGAGTATATTTATTTAACTCGTCCTCCCTTTGACAGCGCGATGTTAAGATAAAATATTAAAATTGATTGCGCGAAATACCTTGCGAAAAACATATTAACCTCCGAGCGAATAAAAAGTGTACGAAAGACAAAAATTTACGATATGTAATCATAATACACCGATATTTTAATGTTGCAGCCTTGTGCGGATGTGCGTGTATGAAAATATTAATGGAAAGTTAATACAATATATAGGAATATCATATTGAGTTGAGTGATATTAAATGGGAAGATCCCAATATGCGCATCGCCTGTGTAAAACGGCAGATAGTTGTAAACGTGCGAACGAACAAGATGAACATTCCGTAATGCTCGTAAAGTGCGGCGAGGTGTAAAAAATGAGGGTCGCGCACAGAGGCGCGTTATAAAGATGCACTAATATCGCGAGTTATAAACGTTTGCGCGTTACAAGCATCACCGACTTCACGTTACGGTTTAACGTTCTGTAGCAACTCTCTACTTATCAGAGCTATTTTACGGTGGAGAAGTGTAATATTAACGACCGCCTGGTTTTATTAATTTTAGTAACGCTCCTAGCGGCCGCTTAGTATTTTATCAAATCGTTGTCATATTCATAGACAAAAATTAGTTATACGTCGATACTGGAAAAGACAAAATTTTTCTCAATTTAACGGCAATAGTGAGATAACTTGTGCAGGTACAATTAAAATATTTTAGGCTTTTTATTCGCGATGGATATCGGCGAAGCGCGAAACGTGGTTGCGATCGAACAATATTTGTGTATCGCGAACTCTGACGCAGCACGGTAATCACATCTGCGTCTCGAACTAGGCGCTCCTAAAATCCCACGGCCTCGCAAATTACCAGACGCGGCATCTCGCAGGAATCCCGACGGGCTTATTAAATCTAATCAGGCCAATTTTGTGCGCGTCTTATTCCCTTGCGAGACGTTGTCGGCGCTCGTTCCGTCTGTACGCCGATCTCTTTGCTGGATTAACACGTCGCGATTACACTTACGGCGCATTAAAATCAACTGGCGTGTCGCGAGGAGAGCCCTTCCTCAGACGGGCTCTCTCCGTCTGAAATGGAGAAAGGCACTTAACTTTCCTGTACTGATTAACGGCGGAGTTAATAAGGATAGAAACGTTGATGAAATACACCCGAACGGGTCGATAACATTTAACCCTAGGTTGTTACACCTCTTTTGTGGACCGAGTTTGACACACTGGGTCACCGTGACCCAACGCAATTTTCGAAGAGCTGCACTTAATAACTAAGTGTCCAAAAAATTCTGAAAAAATTCTGAGATGAAATTGGAACATAGAAAAATATATTCCAATTATAAAAAATTATTAGTTTAACTATTTTCATTGAAAGAAAATTGCCGAAGGAAAAATATTTTTGTTTGAAATCACATTTTGCTAAAACAATTATAACTTTTTTATTTTTAATATTTTAAGCTAAAAATTTAGGGTTATACTCTCGAGATATGTTATTTTAATTTAAAAAAATAGTACATAAGTGAATCTTTTAAAAAGGTATTTATTTTGTGTAGAGAAACGGAGCATATTTGCATAACAAATTTATACATTTTCATGGATAAATAATAATAAATTTTGTTTACAAGTAATTTGTCCATCAAACATATAAAGTGTAGTAAAATTTGAAACATATAACGTGTAGTAGTGCAGTATTTTTATTTTTAGATACTACCTGCACAATCGTAGCACAAGTATATCCGATAATCGTGCACATCGGCTGTGCACAAGAAGAACATTGCATGAATGTTTTTGCATGGTAGCTCTCAGGTTTCTCTCTGCTTATACTTTCTTAACACTTTCAAGTTTTTAGCAAATACGACGCCTTTGTCACACCCGGGTCACGGTGACCCAAAGACTACCTTCCAACGGCTGCCGAAAAGATATTAACGCTTTTCTCCTTTGACAAACCGTCTCTATCTGGAGTAAAGACTTGAAATTGATTTTAGATAGCGCCACAAGTTCCATTTTCAAGCGCACTGAAAGAGATATCTTACGTTTTAAGCCAACGGCACACGGTACTGTTTTTCCTACTGAATTGCTTACGAGAGCCAATCAGGATGCAGAGTTTTAGATCAGGTGACGTAAAGCTAAACCCTGATTGGCTCTCGTAAGCAATCCAGTAGGGAAATAGTATCGTGTACTGTTGGCTTAAGTCCGGGCCATTCTAACACTGTGTGACAACCTAGGGTTAAATCGGAGAGACTTGAACGTAGCAGTCCCCATTGCTGAGGTTATTAATTAAAAAATGGAATAATCACAAACGTCTAGTAATAATTTATTTGGAGGCGATTTTCGTTTTAGCAGAAGTATGAAGTAACGTGAAAAAGTAAGACCTATGAAAATCGTAACAAATTTATGCATTTAATCGTTGAATAAGCGATTGAATCGTAACGATCGGAATGGCGAGTACAAACCGAGGTAGCGCGGGCGATTAAAATCCCCACGTGGCGCCGTAAAACATCCATATTCGCCAATAAAAGTCAGCGGATGCAAGTCAATGTTCTCGCAACGGATAGACCGAAGCGATTCGGAAGATTTACCGCCACTAAATATCCCTTAGCCCTCGAAACCGGCAGAAAACTTGCGCATTATCTCGCACGGAAAGTTTCGCGTACTCCACGAATTACAAATCCATTAAGGATTGCGCGTGTTGCGCGATATCAGCCGAAAATGTAGGAAAAAAGGGGCGAGGGCGAACGCGCGTTGTTCGGAAGCATGTCCGGATAAAAGGCTCACGCGGGTCTTATTTGCAACAGCCGCGCGAAGGCTTAGATCGATCGCTCGTTGAAGCGGGCGCTCATGAGCCGCGATTTGCATCGAGTCGCGCTGCGCGCCCTGCATTATTCCTACGTGTATACACACATACGTGTGACATGTTTCATTTACATGATGTGTCACGCCGGCGACACGTTGGCTGCTGCGGAATTACGCGTGCCTTCCGCGTACAACAACTGTGGCATATCATAAATCTTTTATGACTTCCAAATGCCATTCGCGGAATTCGTTATCTCGGCACGACCCGCCTTGCATCACCCTCGCGATTTAAGTAGGCGCGCATCGTCATTAATTCTCCTGACGCGATTCGATACGCGTATTGTCGGATCTTTCACCGCGATGATCAATCGGTCAAACATTGCAACCGGCGATGTAACGAGCGGAAACGGGAAACCGTACGTTAACGCGGTCAAAGTTTGCAAAAAATATCATTTCTATCCTTTCGCCGACGCAAATGCCGAATTCCAATTTGCGGCAACTCAAAACTTCCATCCGTCAGCCATGAATTATCGAAGGGCTCCGCCTCGGCGGACGTTCAATGATTCTTCTTGACGCGCGCGAGCCCCAGTGGATTCCCCCCTGCGTTCCTACGACGAAGATCTAAATTTCGCCGAAGCAGACAGTGATTTACATCGGCGGAATCGCTCGAACAGATCTCGCTGCGAGCGAAACGGTCGCGCGCGCACGTCCGCCGAGAACGTATCCGAAACGTAAACGTTTGTATGGAGGGAATCTCGCGCCGTCGACTGTATATTATGCAGATACCTGGGCAGGAATTATTGCCTGATACCGCGCGAGCAAGACTGGCACGTTGTATATTATTCCATGCGTGGTCTGTTTGATGGTAAATGATGGCCCTGCGAGTTACTGTGTCGCGCGCGCTTTCGTGCGTTGCGCGCGATGCAACAGTCCGCGCACGTTGCATCGATGCGAGATATGTCGCGCCTTCGCCTATCTCACCCCGAGTCCTCGCCGACAGATTCGGAATTTCAGCGGGCGCTTCAATTGAAATTTCCTGGAGGGAGCGCAGTCCTAAATTTAAACGAATAACAATTCTTTATTTTATTGTTGTTTGACAATGCAGTCCGGAAAGAACGTGTACGAACGTTCTTCTACCTTCGAGTGACATCGGGTTGTTCGAGTCTCGAGGTATTGAATTCATCCCGCAAATTGATTCCCGAAGGCGAGCGTTTCTCGTGCGTCGTCGACCACCGCCGTCTCGTCGTCGTCGTCGTCGTCGTCTTCGTCGTCCTCGTCCTCGTCGGTGCGTTGTCATCGTGTGCGTTTGCGGACTTTTCGTAAGCATAAATCTTTCATGAGCGCGTTCAGAAGCGGGCGTGTCTCGCGCGCGGAGAGAAACTTTGAAATATATCCTCGTCGATTTTACGGAAACGCAAGGAAATGCGTTTATCCGCGGCTTTGCACAAAAATTCGCACGATATCGATTGGTGTCCGCAATTACGATATCTGCATGCACGCATTGCAATGTTGCGAGCCGACTTTTTCTTGCCTTTATCGGCAAAAGTATCAAAAGGCGACAAAAACCGTACATATATACGTGCCCGTTAAATCCCGGCGGCGCGTGTATAAAAATATTCATAGTTTGCATTCGCGAAAAGACAGGATTAAGTGGTTACACGCTTAATGAATGATAAGTTATCGCGTGAAAATGGACGATTCGTCTGCTGGGTTAATTAACACCGTTCCACGTGCGCGGTGCGGCAAAAAGATCGCGGGAGATAATCTTTTTCTCCCCTCCCCCTCTCTCTCTCTCTCTCTCTCTCTCTGTGTGTTTTTACACTCAAACGCAACGAGAATTTTCTACGTAATCATCATTTATGTCGACAGGAGTAGAAAAAGCTAGACAGGGGGGTCGTGAAATAATTCAGCCAGCACCGTTTACCTGTTTCGATTTTCTGCTTGACACGGTCAGTTTTCGAGGCTCGCTACGCTGCAAAATTGCAACACGCGACACTGTATACAGTTAGGAGACGACGTATACGTGCCCTATCAACGCAGTACATGGCATTTAAAACTCTCGATTATAGCATTTGTCGAGCTTCATGATCTTGCACATATTTTTGCACACATCATAGAGCAATGTTTGTTCCCTGACATTCAACATTTCCAAGTCACCATTTGGCTGTGAGATAAAATTTTAATTTATTTCTGTACAATATAAGGTCTTACGATGCGCTGCTACTGCCGTATAATGGAAGTCTGGTTTTAATTGCGAAAGACAAGCTCATCGCGAGTACGGCTTTAAACCAACTACGCCGGTTCACTATATCGCGAATCGCAGGGTATAGCTTGCGCAAATCCCGTGGCGGCTAAATTAGATTAACCCGTTGCAACCAGACTCTGTCGAATTGTCCTATTCGCGCACCAATTCATATACCTCCTGCCCGAAAGCCATATTGTCGGATGGTCCTCGATTCTGCGCTCTCGCCACTTTTATGAGTTTCCATGTGACAATTCGATGGATCGATTGGTATTTCGACATTTTCGAAAAGCTTTACTCTCGATATCACGCGTTTTCGACTAATCTGATCTCTTTGGTCGAAACGCACAGCCGTACAGTTATTGAACCACACTTCGTTCCGTGGTTCAAAGAAAAGCATCGCTAATTTTTTCTGAAATACTCATTATCTCCAACGAACATTTCTTCTAAAGCTTTTAAATTTTCTCCGCGTTGTATTTTAAAAAATCCAGCTCATTACAATTACGCAACTTTCATCCTTTGCCAATAATACTTTTTAATAACGCTGAATAAATTTACATTGCCTTTAACCGATGCTATTAGTGTACGAAAGAATCAAGAATAAAATTAGTGCGACGGCAAATTTAAAACTTTCTATCGTGCAAGGATGCTCCTAATTATATAATAACGTGCTCCTAATCAGCAGCGGATATTTAGTGATCGCGTAATTAATGATACAAGTTCCTAAAGTTTATTGGAACATTTAATTGGTCTGCACCGAATTACGCAGCCTGTCAGGAAACATTGCGGATTGAGTTTCACACGGAATAAAATCGGTCTAGCCACGTAATACGCGGAGAACAACTTTTAAACACGTCCGTCAGGATGTTGCTACGTTTTAATTAATTCTGAAGTACGTGGAAACAGTTTTGTGAGACTACTTCAAAGAACATTTCGTTACCTAAAGCTGCATATCAAAACGATGCCCATACCCCTTTCGGCGCATATCAAAATAAAATTCTATTTGAATTAATGCGGAGCGTAATAACATTCGCTTTATTCGTGTTACATAATTTCCAATATTCCTATGGAGTTGAGGGAAACCGTATGACTTTTTATACACAACGTGTGTATTAAATAGAAAACATGGAAATTCTCTCTTTTTATTTTTCCTTTTTATTTTAACAAAAAGTTCTATTTGCCGATAACCAGACGCGCTTGTTGACTTCGCTATGATTTCCATCCGTTTAACACGAGGATTGAGACGCAGCCGTCGTAGCTCGAATGAAAACCTTATGCCAGCCACGCGCTACCGTCCGAACAATATTGTCTGCACTCGCAGATTTTCGGGCCATATATTTTTTCAAGCGGAGCTTTTATCACGACCGCTCTCGGACGCATCGTGCGTCGTGTTATCGGCTGCTCGTGCAACGCCGCTAAACTTTAATTGACGTGGACGCGCCGAGTATTAAACCGCGTGGACGTCAATCACAAAGGACGCGTTGCCCCGTTGCAGCGTCACCGACACGAACTGGCGGGCAATAAGCGGTTATGTAGTTGACCGTACCATTGCAAGAGTGTCGCCGGCCTCGCGTACAACCCTCCGATCGCATTGGTATTCACAAAGTGGCTCGTACAAGCCTTAACGCGTTTACGGCCGTCCAAGTTTGATACCTTGCGCTATAATTCACGCTCAAGCCTCAAGCGCGATTATGTTTGTCTCAATTAATAATTGCACGTTGCGTAATCAAATTCCTTTCGATATTGCGCGCCAGGGGTGAACAATCTCACGGTGATATCAAATTTTGAATACACTGCCAACAAACGCAATTTCACAGGTAATATTATCATATTATCTTGACTATTTGCGCCGTAACAAGGCAACTTTGTTCGAGAACTTTGTCGCCCATCGAACTCGATATCGCCGAGTATATTTACTCACGAAATACGAGTCATTGTGGAGAGATTTTCGCGCGCTCGCGCGCGGTACTTATCAAGAGAGATCGCGAAATGGATATCAATTCGAATATCAGCTATCTGTCAACGGATTACACGTGACAAACCGTGCGCTATAAAATATTTACGTACACCGGCTGTTACTCCCCAACGCGCTTTGCGGTAACTTTAACGACATCGTTGCGTGACGATGTAACGAAATGAATTTACGACAAGCAAGCAATCAACAAACAATATTCGATGCTTTTCTGTATTGTAAATTCGGTTACTCTTGTTTCCTTCTCGTTAACCAGAAAGTATTTGTGTAATGACGCTTTAGAACACGTGTGATCATTTACAATCTGGCACATGTTTATCGCTGCACTTTTGTGTCGTAGCTATCAAAAAATTTAGAGTCTTATTGTATCGTGATATTATTTCTCATTGCACTTCAATTTTCTGATTTATTAAATTAATTAACGAGTCTTTTTCACAAAAGAATAAATTTTTGCTTTGTACCCGAAAAGTCTCGCTTCATATTTTGATTAATGTACGGCGCAAAGTTAATCAGACTTGTCAGATTAATAGTAACGATCCGTCACTTGCGCCGTTACACCAGGTTGCTGCTATATGGGCTGTACAATTGGTTATTTGACAGCATAAGTGAGCGATATTTGCGGATAGCAGCGGTCGAATTTGCGCCCGGTAATACGATATTCATTGCGTTACTTCGTAATATATCAACATGTCAACAGCCTTCAGTTATTAAGCTCGTACTTGCAACTGCGTATTAACTCCGAAGTTCTACGAAAATATTAATATTAATTAAATTAAGGCTAACTAGTGTACATGAAATATTACAAACATTGAACTTAGTTCTAGTTTTTAGTTCTAGTATTTTGTTCTATTTTTAGTGCTGCTTTTATTTTTGTTGATAATGCTGAAAAAGTTTCTTTATAATTTAATTACCTTTTACAATTTAATTAAGTAATTAAAAGAAAAAAGGAATCGAAAATGTTTCTCTCAAGTACAACGAAAGGATTACCACGTTCAAAATCAATTTAGATATAACGTTAACGTTGTCCAAACTTAAACGTCATAGACGATTAAGGATAACGATCGAATTGTGCGTAGCGGCGTATCAATCCCTTTTGCTATTAACCCGCAAAGCTTCATTACGGCTTCAGTGACCTGAATTCCTAGACAGCGCGATCGCAATTGAACATGCACCGACGAGTGATTAACTAACGTGTCGGTTCTACGATGTCGCAAGCTCGGTCGGCCCGACGATATTTGCTATTTATTTCCGGCCAGACCTTGCTGGCGTTTAATTGTACGATCCGCCGACTGCCATATCCCGCGAATACGCGTCAAGGAATGAGCTATCAAAGTTAGAATGGTCTACCGCTGCGACGTGGAGAGACCTTTGACATTCCGGCGCGGAGCCGGCTCATTACAGTCCCAGTATCAGGGAGCAACGTACCGTATCACAGGTTCCATTACCGAAACAGTTTACATCACGCAGTCGCACCGACATTCGCAAAGACTGGTCCATTGGCAAGCTTTGCTAATTGTAAATTTGATGACCGATACCGCCAAGGATGTGATCTCAATAAACGTGCGAAAGAATTATTTATAGAAAAGCTATATTTTAAAATGTTCAAATAATGCCACAACGAATGGCGAAAAAGTTATTGTATATAATAAAGCGTTTGTTACGTTTGTTTTACAAAATTTAGACTCTTGGGATTATGAAATTTTCAGGCAACTGTCGCGCTATAACGATAGTCGTATGATTTTATACAGGGTTGGGAAAGTTACTTTATAAAAGTATCCAGTTACAGTTACAGTTTTTTCGCTAAAAATGTAACTAGTTATAGTTACAAGTTACTAATTCTGAAAAGTAACGCGTTACAGTTACTCAAAAAGTAACGAATCGTTACTTTGCAGTTGGTTTCTTGAAATGAAAATAAAAATATTAAATCCGTAGTTGAATTATAATATAACGTGTCGATAAAGCCCGGGTACCACAAGGTATTAGCGTAGTATTGGGAAATAATGTAAATGCAATACAGTGCAATTATTGATACGTAACATTGGCGTTACATTAGCCTTTATTCTATATTCACTAATACAATTTTATTGGGCAATCTTGCTATACAGTCTAATATAGTTTGTTAGCAAATTTTTATATTTAGCAGTTATACGTATAATTTATATGTCAGCATTTTACTTTTTATTCCATTGTTGTATATAAGTTTCATGATAAGAGCATACATACTCAATGTAGACATCCGCGGAATGTGAAACGAAAAAGATTGGTTTTTTGTTCGTATCGCTACGTCAATTTTTCGCCGAGTTATAGCGTTTTAAAAATCGGGCGCGCGCGCACCATTCATGAAAGAAGGCCGCGCGAATTTTACGCAAGTAGTACGCGAGCGTACTACGTCCCCAAAAAACTGGAATAAAAACATACGGGGAACACCTGTTCGGTAGTAAACATCGTCGCGCGAGACGCATCGCGAGACGCCGCGCGAGACGCCGCATATACGCGTCGTCTGCTGCTTCTGAATGAGGATTAAGATCGTGAGTCGATATAATCGTCAATAACTTCGCACAGAAAAATCGTAGCGAGATGATCCTGGTCTCGTTGGAAAGCTAAGATTTCAGCGCTTCTAACGAGATAAGAATGGCTCATCTCGGATTATTAGTTTATGAGTTATCGTTTACTATTTCTGAAAATAGAATTGATTTTCTTCCGAGATCGAAATCGCGAGCCGATATAATCGTCAAAATCGTCGCACAGAAAAATCGTAGCGAAATGATCTTGGTCTCGTTGGAAAGCTAAGATTTCAGCGCTTCTAACGAGATAAGAATGGCTCATCTCGGATTATTAGTTTATGAGGCATTATTGATAAATTCCAAGAAAATTGATTTTGTCCCAAGATCGAGAGTGCGAATTAATCTTTCGATTGGATGAATCTCTCTCACGTCGTGCATTAAATAGCAACACTAATTTATGTTCATTCAATATTCATTTTTCTATATATACACATATGTAATTGCACAGTTTCTTGTTGATAATCCCCTCCTCGGGTACTACCTTGCCGTGGTGGAGGGGCTTAAGTACCCTGAAGGGTTACTCTCTAAAAATCACTAAGTGGTTTATTACTGAAAACAATGAATATTCACTGATTTACAGTAATGATGCACTGATTAATTTTTAGAGAGTACAGACCCTAAAGACGGGACAACCAAAGGTACCCATCGCGTTCGGGAGTGCCGTATAAAATAATCGCAGTAAAGCTTTGTAACCGGGAGTGTAGAATCGCGCGAACGATCTTTCGCGAGTGTGCCAGAGGACAGTCTGAGAGGAGGAGGAGGCTTCGGATAGGCATCGGGCGTCGTCGGAGCATTTTTGAGGTAAATACTTTTCATTTCGTATAAAATTTATCTTCTTCCTATCATTTATACCACAATTAAAAATAATAATTGGAAAGAGATCACTGTTTTAACATGAATTTTGTAATTGTATGTTACAGACTGCTGGAAGAGTCTCAGAAGGAGTCCCGAAGGACAACCTGAGTGGAGGAGGAGGCCTCGGATAGGCTTCAGGCGCCGGCGGAGCAACTTTACGGTAAATATTATTTTTCCTGTTTTGTAAAATTAATGTTTTCCGGTTTATTGTTGAGTCATTTTATTTCACCATAATTTTAAAATAATTAAAAAATTAAGATACATATCTTTTGCGGAAAATCTTTCACGATATAATCATTTAAATCTAACTGAATAAAAAGTTGGATACCCGTTGAAATTATATTTTGCAAAATTGGTTTTGTTAAACACTGTTTTTT
>NW_011967188.1:961555-1073533 GCF_000949405.1 Vollenhovia emeryi
AAGATTGCATGATTTGAAAAACGATCGTCGTTAACTCCCTGCCGAAATGACCGCTATCGGAGATAATCCGGAAGATCTGGGATTCATTCTTTCCTGCAGCAGGGCCTTTAATTTTCTTTTACATTCTTTTAATCTGATGAAACTTTATTGCTTATATTACGATATGTTGAATTCACTTTCCATCTTGAGTTGTTGCAAAAATTACACAAAGTATGGCTTGGCAAATATAGTCTTGCTGTATTTGTCGAGCTAATCTTTTATAACCTAGCCATTTATTTTTCATATTTTCTATATTTCATTTGATATGTAATATGTATTGTCAAGATGCGTACCGCATGAACAACATGCACAATTACACGCATCTTCGCGGTCGGTTTACGCGGTCGGTTTTCGCGATCGGTTTTTCAGGAAAAAATTTTAATTAATTATTAATTATTATACTTAATTTTATCCATATTATAAATTTTAATTTATCGAGTAATATGATTAAAATCACTCTAACGCGAAGTAAATTTTTTTCTATATCTATTCGACTTTTGAATTCAAAGATCATCTTACGAAGAGATGATCAATATGTTTAAATAAATAACGGAAGTAAAAATAAATTTGATTCGTACATATCGTAAAGTTTTTTGAATTAATATTTTTCTTTTAATTAACTTCTCGTGGTCGTGCATTTTGCGATACGATTGTCACTCGTATATTCGAACCGTACGAAATATTTGTCGGTGACGATAACCGACTATGGAAGGAGTTTTCTTCCTTTCTGATCTCTGGTCAAAATGACTGTATGGCCGGGAGCAACGAAAGGTATGTCCAATCTGGCCCAACGAAGGAATACACCGAGTTAGTGGTCAATATTGGCCACTTTGATGTATTATGTAAATGTGTTGTACGATATATGTTGATTTCTTCTTATGTGCAAAAATTCGGGTGGGTTATATTCTTTCCTTCTTTACTTATTCTTGCATATGTGCAAGATTAAAAAGACCCCTATTAAATCGCGCGCGTATAACTCCAAATCTCGCGGTTTTAACGAAAGACTCGTAGGTTTATTAACAAAAAGATGAAACGCGGATAATAAATAATAATCGAGAAATAAATTACTCTTTTGGAATGTCTTTAAAAATGCTTCGACATGAAAATTACTATTTTCGTATACGTTGCAAAAAATTCAACGAGATAAGTGGTCCTTCTTGACCACGATGGTGAAATGTATAAAAATTGATTTATATCTACTTGTATATATCTTTTTATGTGCCAAAATTCGGGTGGGATATTCTTTTCTATGTTTTCTCGCGCCTGTATGCGAGATAGGAAAAAACTAAATTAAATCAATCTCAACCGCGAGCGAATTAAAACCCCAAATTATATCCTTAATAATCGCGTCGCGGTTTTATTTGAAATAAATAGATTTTAGTTAAAAATTTGTATGTTTGTTTGAACGGGTAGGTAAACAACGGATAATAAAAAAATGGACAGATAGGACTATAAAGATGAATCGGAATACGAGTAGATACGAATTCGGGTAGGTAGGAATTCGAGTAGGCAGGAATTCGGGTAGGCAGGGACAGGGAGACATAATTTATTACGTTTGTCGTAGACATAAGTAAATTGTATGAAGAAAGATAAATAATAAAGATGTTAAAAATCGTATTGTAAAGAAAAGAGGACCGCTGAGTGGAATCAGCGGGAGCGGCGGAGGGCCTCTTTAGATTAACTTTTCTATTGTATGAAATTTTAAGTTGGTCTAAAATAATCTTTTATGCGATAGATTTTTGTTTGCGCATTTACGATACGATTTTTTGTTTACACATTTATAAAGAATGTTATATATTACTCTCTAAAAGTCAATCAGTGAATTATCACTGAAAACGGTTATAACTATTGAATTATTCAGTGGTATACTTGTAACTGTGAATCAGTGGGTATTCACTGTTTTCTGTAATAATCCACTGATTGACTTTTAGAGAGTAGACATAGCCACATGCTTTATATTGTAATAAGTTATAAATTAATTGTGATGAAAATATAATAATGACAAAGATGTCAAAAGAAAATGATTATTGTAAAGAAAAGAGGACCGCCGATCGAAATTGGCGGGGGTGGTGGAGGGCCTCATATTTTTGCAATGCACTTTTAATGTAAATTCACTACCGTGCAATTATTGATACGTAACATCGGCGTTACATTAGTATTTATTCTATACTCAATATTACAATTTTATTGGACAATCTTGCTAATACATTCAATACTAAATTATCATCTAGGTACAATATCAGTAGTATATTTGCATTTATTTTATGACCAATATTGGTGTTATATTGGGGAAATATTGGCCAATTCACTGCCAACATAACCAATGTTTAACCAATGTTAGCCAATGTACAGCCAATGAATTGTGCTTCTAGGGAGGCGCTTATACGCAAAGGCAAGGCCTACGCGATTAAGTGAAGGTTTAAAAAATATATAAAGTAACTATTAATGTAACTATTAAATTAGTTACTAGTTATAGAAAAAATGTAACTGAGATAAGTTACAGTTACAGATGGAGTAAAAGTAACGAAGTTAAGTTAGAGCTGCCAAAAAGAAGTAACTGTAATTGTAACTTAGTTACAAGTAACGAGTTACTTCCCAATCCTGATTTTATATTGAAAGCGATCTACTGACAAATCAAAACTTAAATTTTTATGACATTATTTACTTGTAGAATCGCCTAAATTTCATGGATTCTTTTAGCGCATTTTGGAAAAGTAAATCTTGTTATAACTGAATATACAATGGCTTTGCAAAGCGATATGCATTCAAACAAACGTATGGCGAATCAATTGCTTTGTTAAGATCCATAAATTTCTTTCGGGGAAGTTCGTTAATTGCAAGCTCGCGTGAATCGTTCGAGTTTCGGCACTTGACGCTGACAAGTTTGCATAACGCTTAATATAAATGGAAAACCGGAGAAGTTTGTGCTCTCAATGCGTTGTCGTGATGCATAATTCATAATGATGCTGAACGCGGCCACGATCGACATTTCTTCTTGAATAAACTTAATCGAAATTTTAGTGGAATACAATTTTCGATAGAATAGATAGAAGTGGTTGTGTTCTAAGTCTTATAAAGGATTAATATTATACTTTATACTTAATTAATTTTTAATACTTATTTGCGACTTGTTATGTATAATATTTTCACATGTTTGAATTAAAATCACGTATTTCAAGTTGCAAATCTACATATTTGATTTTAAAATGTCTATATATACCTGATAATACATTTGGAATATATTTTTAGAGATTATATAATTTCATACTTTTACCTATCTCTTAATTCATTCGAAAAGCGTCGCGATAGTGTGTTAACATGTATAGCAGGCACATTAAAACCATTGTTTCGACCGACTATTGATTAGTAATACATATAATAGCTCCCACGAGAGAGGGAGACAGTTAACTCGTCTCTAGAGCTCTCATTTGTTCGCATGAAAAACCAATTTTGCGAAGTGATTTTACGTTGCCAAACAACACACAAAAACGTTTATTCGGCAGTTTTTCATTTAAATTCAATATTTTATTCGGCTATTTTGTACAGTTTTTGCAGATTATTTCTTGTTACCACATTTCATATACTATATATCGTCTAGCTCCGTTTCCAGAAAAAAATGTTCAACATATTTAAGATTAAATAGAGAAAATTCCATTTTTGATCGGGCTTCACCTTGGTAACCTAATAATAACATTTCTGTGTGAATTTTGTGCTCGAATTGATAAAGAGGCTCGTCACGGATGAAAGGAGATCTCGAGCCCTCGCTGGGATGATATATTTTTTACAATAAATTCTTTACGGCAATTTAAGAATATTTATTAGTATCAAAAAGTTAAATAAATTATTGATTTAAATACACGGACTTACTGGTTCAAGAAAGAACTGTATTTCAAGATAAATAATCGGCGCACATTTTGCTCAGTTGGACAAAGTATACAAAATTCACACAGAAATATTATTAGGCTACCAAGATCCAAAATGACATAATCTCTATTTCATTGTTAAATTCACATCGGTTTAATTTCACTTATTATATTTAACATCATAAATGTACCAAAATTTGTTTTATGGAAACGAAAATAATAGAACGGAACAATATAGATTCTCTTTTTGTCAGATGTTTCCGTAATTTTATTTTCCTAGAATGTTCAACGATGATGGTATTGCTTATTGAGCAGGATCCAGCGAAATGCGGAATGGAATGCTGACACGGTGCTTGCAAGCGGCTTTTTCAACGCTAGTGCATTTCGCTGTATTTCACTTGGACGTTAACGATTTCCCAACGAAAACAAGATAATACTGACTTCACGACAAAACAATCTTTACCTTTCTTGACTAATTAAGTTGTTTCCGACAAGACATGTTGCGACAATGCTTTATATATTTTAGAAAATTAAATATCTCTCTTTTTATTGTGTTGCCAAAATTTTACTATGAAATATAAAAAATCGCCTTACATATTACTATCCTTTAAATAAAAATGAGTGGAATTATTAAATAAAAGTAGACAGAAAATAGTACATATATCAATCTCAAATCGGCTCAGAGGATGGATCGGATATAAATTCCATTGTAAAAACATAATGTCCATTTTGGACATTAATAAGTAATAGAATATAAAAATAGCCGAGATTTAAATTCTCTTAGTAATTTTTCTAACATTCTTATTACTAAAAATAATTTTGCATAGAGAGTCTAATCAAATGCAAAAACCACATCTGTAGAAAGATATATTTCATATTCGATGTTGTGAAATAAAAATATAAAAACATCATTAAATAAACATATTTACCATCGCATACTAGTTGCGTATCAGTTCTTTGATGAAAAATGGTTATAATCAACGCTGGCATGATTAGCGTGATGAATAATTGCTTGGCATCGGTCGAGTTAACAAATAAAGCATGTAAAAGTTATCAGTTTATTCCGATCGATGACGCGGGTTATTAACGAGATAGCAATAAATTGAGACTATTTTTTTCTGTCACGCGGTGTATTATCCTTCAAAATAAGCGAACGTAATCAGCTATCCTGCCACGGTAAATTAATTGTGTACAGCACATGATGAATAACAGATCAATGTGAATGATCGATGGCGTTAAATTAAACCAATTAAATCGATTCAATTATTTGCAGTCTCGTCGTGAATAGCGAAACGTATAAAACAGAACCATGTTTTCACCGAACCATCTTAGAAGACATTCAGATACCGCTTGCAACGTTACACGTAATTTACCATTATTACAGTGCCGGTCTAACAATGTAAAATATGAGCGCGAATTACCACGGAAAATTAAGACGAGAAGGGAAAATTAAGGCAACGCCCGCATAACCGAGTGCTCCTCCCGTTAATTGGCAAATACGTTATCAAGGATGTATGATACAGGCCGAAATTAGTTACGACCATTGTATGCAATTCGTGAAAAAGCAAAATACTTGCGGGAGAAAGTAGGAAATGGGCCAATTACGGAAAGGAATGTCGAGTAAAGTTAGGCTGATTGAATAATACTGATTAAATTTTACGGTGATGAAGATTTCACTATCGTGTAACGTCCAACAAAATAATCTGTCAGCTCGTAATTTCGACATTACAACAGTAATTTGAATTTCAAAGAGTAGAGCGTAAAAAAATATCTTACATATACATGAGTACTCACCGTTAAATTTTGTCCAATCGCACACCGTTCGTTGATGCCGGCGAGAAGGCTTCGTGTGTGCCCCGTTGATTAATTAATCACGTTCTCGTTATATATACATTTACACTGAATTCCGCTAATATTTTATCAATTAGTATCTATCCAGTATGACCCATTATGTGCTTTTAATGATCCTTTTGCTTCTCCCGAAGTTGTTCGCCACGAGCTAATACTTCCAATCGTGAACAGCACGTTCCAGTCTTGCGTAATTATATCCGGATTAACAGCGTCACGCTTCGTATTCGATTTAAAAATATCGATTTTAATTCTCTCATTAGCCCCGAATTCGTCATTATTATTTACTAATTATTTTTCGCAGCGTTTATTTTACAAAATTAATTTCGCGTTTTGTAAGAATTCAACGTGAAATTGTGCTGGTTTGTGCCCGAAGATTTGCCGAAGGGTGTTTTGTCAATGAAATAATGACATCAGATATGCAATTATTTATCGATTTGCGAACGTACACGAGTTGGACTAAGGCGGGGTAGACATATTTAATTGTCACTGCTCGTTTGTACTCAAGATCGGAATTCTGATAACAGAACGTGAACGGAGCGACGAACTCTCACCCATGCCAAGTTCCTGCGTTTATAATTGCTGTAAGAGCTTCCGATCATTATTATTATCCCCACAGAATCGAGTCGTGAATGCAATTTAGCCAGCGACTTCCATTGAAACTATGAGACGCGTGAGACGCAAAGAGAAGAACGTTGAAGTTGACAAAATTTCGCCACATGGCATAAAAGACCTTTCTTACGTTTTTGTAATTATTGATATCAGAAGCCAGAAGTATCTCATTGTCTCATATTTTTAATTAATTTTATGATAACGAGACTTTTCAACTGTGAAACCGTGAGAAATCGAGAATAGCGAAACACATCGGAGAAAGGATAGATGATAAAATTTTAAAACGCTGCATTTTATGTTTAATCGATAACTGTTACCAAACTTTTCAATCATTATTATCGCACGTCGCAAATCGAGTTTCTAACGCAATTTAAGCGGGAAGTTACGCGAGAAGTTGGCGAACAGAAAACGAAAGGGAGCGGAAGAGAGTTGGTTGAGGGGCTCATGACATGGGGCGAGGGAGGAGTTGCGGGAGAGATGCGTCGTATCTTAAATTTACTTCGAGCACCTCGCCGCTGTTTTCCGATAATGGCGAACGCACGATCGGACGTCGCCACGCCGGCGTTTCTTTGGCGCGGATTGCACGGTGTCGGAAATTATGTTTGCATAATTTTCAATCTCGCGATAGAAACGACCGACGTATCGGCGAGAATTCGCGCGGCCACGTACCAGACCATCGCATCGATCCGCACGATTATCGCAAATAATTGATAACCAGCTGCTCGTTCAATGACCGATAACAAAACTCGATGAATTGATCAACGGACTCATCTCGAAGATAAGCGGATTTAATCCTACTAATTGCCACTCACATCTAACACATTTCTCCGTCATTTCCCGTAGGAACGACGGATTGATCGCGCGATTATTTGCTCGTCGACACGACTACTACTCCGGTTTGTACCGCCCGCAGTTTTACATGAATGGAGACTTTGATTTCCTTGGAACTTGTCGCGCACAGAAGGTAGTTTTCCCGTCGCTCTCGATGACGACACGACGGGTAGTCGGCGAGCCCTCGATCTCACCACCCCTTAAGCACGGACCGGGGGAGCGAAGGGCATCGCGTCGCGAATTGCACTGACACTCGCAGATTCTCCGTTTCCCGCAGAAGCTTCTAACGCGAACCCTCTCCCTACCCCAGCCCGAGCTCTTACCCTCTTTCAACCCCCCCGCGGACCGTGGCTTTTAGCGCAAGCGCTTGTGCTTTTCCGCGGACTGCGTCCTATCCTAATTCACATCAGCGTAAGCACGGTCCTGTCCAGTTCGTGCAGGACATTGAGAATTTTTCTTTTTATCGCATCATCGATTATGAGCTGCAGAGATTCTTCATTTTTTTGTTTTAAGTATAAAGCGATCACTTTTCCAGACATACGTATTTTGAGAACGCTACGAAGGCAGTTCTGTTCGAGACTTCTAATGAATATAACATCTATGTTACAAGTTTGACTCCATTTAAAATAATCCCGATGTATATTTCACTCTCGCATTTATTAAAAATAATAATTACGTCTGAAATATTTTGGAAGTAATTTTAAATAAATAATTTTCTTGAAATAGGAGAAATGTTGAAATAGTTTGCGTCTTTGTAGATAAACCAGTAACTTATCCGGGAAAAAATGGAAATATCTCATTATATATGTCTCAATCATTTATTATATCCAATTCTAAAATCATCAGATCTTCAGAGATCTGACACTTTGATTGAATATTCAATGTTATTATATCTATTGAGATCTAATTATGTTTTCTTAGGACATTTAATTATAGATTTAGTTAGATCTCAATAAATAACGTCGAACGAATTCTAGGAAAGTGTCAAGTCTCTGAGGATCTGATGATTGGATCTCATAGAGATCAAGATATAATCATTACATGATTGAGACATATATAATGAGATTTTTCGAGTTTTCCCCGAGTACTAAAAAAATGTATTATTTACTGAAAAAATAACATATTTACTTGACGTTTCGCTTACTTCAATATTTAATATGCGAGAACATGAAACTTCAAAGGTCTTGGCCAATATTTACTGGTTTATATACAGAATACAGTGACTGAATTATGTATATAATGATTAACCAAATCAGAGGCATACGTCGAACTGTAATTGATAATATCGCTAAAGTAAATCAATGCAAACGATTGCGGACCGTCCGTTTATTCGACACAATTTCGCGGCAGTTGAACGGTTATTGACCACTGAAATATTTACGAGAATTTACAGCTAGCTAATACACGATGGAAATAACGGGACAATGGCTCCTACACGATTTTTAATTCATCGTCGAGTACCATCGTGACATTGCGTTAGCTCTGAATAATTTTGTTTACGATAAATATCTGACGCGCGTTACATACTTCTCGTTTCTCCCATATAGATCTGTCGTTCTGTTTCTCTTCTCTTATTTCGTCTCACGTGATAATATTTCAAAGCAGCGTGTCAAAGGCGCAGCAATTAGATTGTTAAACAATGACGGTACAAAAATGTAAAAATACTCAGGGGGAAAGATTGAAGAATGCATTTATTGGACATTTGTGATACGCGAAACCATTCGGCGCGTGTTTGAAGAAGAAGAGCGAGCGGAATGAAGAAAAATCATTGATAATTGGTCGCGCGGGAGTACCGACATGAGAAATCAGTTCGTTAAGACCGACAAATTGAGCGTGACTGCGGTAGGAAGTCCTGGCAAACAGGTATTCTAATAAAGTGCCCCGAGGGTGAGTTGCGCGTTGCGGCGATGAATTTTTCATCCATCCGCGTCGGACGTTGATCAAAACTCGGCGCGCTGCATGCGCACCATCGCGCCGGAGGAAAGGCAACAGTTTGAGAATTAAGATTACCCTAGAGAGAAAGAGAGCGGCTCGTCATATTTCGACGGGGGTGGTTTGCTCGCTCCAGCCCCGGCTTCGCTGTATCTCTCATTAGCCTCGCTGCTCTGGCGGCTTTCTTTCTCTCCGTGCCGACGGTTAATAAAGCCAACTGTCCGAGCCGGGCGGTTGAATTGGCCAAGTTTTAATTTCCTCGGGAACCAACGTTGCTCCCGAGCAATCGTCGAACTTATTGCGGATGAACGTGTTGCGAGTTGTTGGCCGACAGATGAATTGCGGGCTGCTCGTTCGAGTGATAGTCGAAGTGGTCAAAGCGGTCGCGGTGGTTCGCGTACACACTGGATGTGTAACACATTAAATTTCCATAAATATGTAGCACGACGCGGCAAATTTCCGCTGGGATCCACTCAGGATCTACATACCTGCATCCGGTGAGCTTTAATTTCCCGCTTTGTCAACTGTGTATCGGGATAATCGACAAAGTTTATCGCGAATGAACGCGGCGGCAGTTGTTAGCGAAAGCGCGAATTCCCCGTTGTCGGCATGACTGTTAAATTGGTCCCATGACGAAATCGCGACGTTCCACTTTTATAGAATAATACACATATAACACGAGTCATGAAAAAAAGAACAAGTGCGCGCGTTGTCGAACGAGAGACTGCTTTCAGCTGTACATTAATACAAATGCTTGTTACCTATCGTTTTGCATTATGTACAAAAATCGCAGAATAAAAAGAGAATTCATACTTTGCTTCGACTACCTTTACAATTGAGATGAGTGACTAAAAAGTATATTAAAATGGTATATTTCTTAAAGAGCAGAGCCTGTCGCCGTCAGAAATACAAAGAGTCCCAGATTCTCTATGCAAAAGTAAAATTCGAATCTCGGTTGCTTGCTTATGACTTTACCTGGTAATATCTCAATTTCAACATATGTATGTGCATTTCCAGCGTGCATCTCTCTTGATATGAGGCAAAGTGTTGCACAGTCGGCATTACTGCGAAATCAACAGAAAGGTCGGCGACCAGCGCGCCCGTAGTTTCACGAATTCCATCAGTCGCACGGAGACACGATGCCAGCGAGGCAATCACAGCCGCGTCACGGCATTCGTGTTTCTCCCTACATATTTTCCTCTCGGTGATAACGAGACGGCAGTGGCTCGCGACACGTTCGCTCGCTATAAGTTCAACGAACAGCCGAAATGAACGGCTCTCGACGGAATTAAAATCTGCGCGAGTCGGCGAGATGTCGCCAATTGGTTTATCGGACAGGCCCGTAATTGTTTGGGAAAAAAACGGTTTCCCCAAGAGCTCACACTAATGAGAGACCTCTAATTGTCGCTAGATATCGTTAATTACATCCGTTATAACTGATGGCAAATTCTCTCTCCCGCTGATTGTTGTTTTTACACAGAGCAACATTCGCATGTTTATTATGTAAAATTATATTTTTTGACGGAAAGAGATCGAAAGTACAAAGCTTTCAAGTCTGTTTTCAAGCTGCCACATTTATGCAGCGATGAAAGATTTTTGTTTTCAAAAGCGAAATACGTCGAGTTGCTTTATATTTCGTAGTTGTAACTGAATGAGCTTCTTTCTCGTGCATCTAACTACACGGCATTATTACTGATCTCTGCGTCATTGTCGGGAGAGCCATTACGTTTCTTGATGGAATTCGCGAAACTCCGTTGGCAGCGTTTGCCAAAAGTACAGGGATGCGCTCCGCAACGCTCCGTAACAAATGGAACGATCTGCATGTAATGGAACTGTGCTTAGTAGCTGTGTGTTAACGTGTGTTCAGTGTAACCCTTCGGTTCGTAACCGTGTACTAGCATGCGGAATTCCCTGGGCCGGGGATCACCATCCCCGAAGTAAGAGGGGGGAGGGTCCATTCGCGACTGGACGATCGCTCCTAATTTACGAATCAAAACGCGTAGGAAGCGAAGAGAGATCGTGAGAAATTACCGTTCCGTGCGACGAACTCTAAAGCGAAGCGAGATGCCGCGCAGCTTTCCCGACGGGTCCCTATCAGAATTTTATTCGAACACTTTGCGGCTTTTTTTTTTTAAGGATGCTCTTTCGCTTTGCGAATTGGTCGCGCCGCCGCGCTGGTACGACGATTAAGTTGCTAAAGTGCGAAGTTTCGAAAGTGGGACGGTGACGTGGAACGTAGTTGCACTCGGCTGAATAATTCGGGCCACGAAGAAGGGTGTGACTTACTTACGCGACGGTTACCGGAGCCTCAATTAATGTGCGGCATTAGTAAATTGATATGTTTTCCGTACTTAGCTTAGCGAAGCGCGCAAACTGCGGTGGCGTTGCCGCGCACACCCACGGATTTGTAGGCTGAAACTGTGCCAGCTGGATGAATTCACAGCGAAATGAATTCGCGATCGAGCGTTTTACACGGAATTTTAGTTGTCGAAATTCCAAGTTTATCGCGCTGTTCCATGAATTTGTGAAGGCTAGCTGCAACGAACCAATTAATATAAATTTTAAGGCAAGCGTTATACAATATCTATTGTCGAATTAACAGATTCTTGATGAATATCAATTTAAATCTAGGTTCTATCGTCATGTCGGCGAGCTGCGCGGAACGCAACAGAATACTTGCTCTATTCTTCGCTTGGTATATCGCAACTTTCAAACGACCTCGAAACAATTCCTTCAGGCCAGATGTAATTATGTGTCTCTTTGTAGCTAAGCTAGAAATTTCATTTCTGTTGGTTCAACTCGAATTGTAATTCTGCCATTGATTTCTGACGTTCATTTCTTCTACGAAGACAAGGAGAATGCAGGTCCCGTCCAATTTCGCCTTTTCGAAAGCAATTTATCCGTTCTTTGACTAACGGCTGATAAACTGTTATCTGTAATCGTGGCTTTCATTTTTTTAAATACTTTTTGTTTGTATTCCAAAGTAATTTGTCAGCAGATGAATGCCCTCGAACACAGCGGCAGGCAATCAAGACTTCCATTTTTGTAGAGCCAAATTTTAAATGCGAAATGCCGTGTGTATTATCTCTTCAATCTTTCTTTATATTTCTCGGTAAACCATTAACATTCAGTGTTGGAGTACTGTATAATTTAGTCAAATCATTGTACTAGTTTACTCGGTCCACTGCGCAAAATATCGATTTATAACTGACTGGTTTACCTCTTTCTCTGTTGCGCAGTCAAACGATACGTACGCACAAGTTAACCTTTCCATTACCCACCAACGCAAGCATGCAAAAATTACAAAATCTAGCTTATATTATAATTACGATGTAACGTATCATTTTACCATTTGTTCGCCACAATTTATTGCTCTAAAATGCGTAGCAAAGCTGAAACGTTTTAAACGCCGCAATTATGTCAATTAATACGTATAATAGATTTTAAATGGAATTTACGCGAAAACAATTTAACTGGGTTTTGCGTGACAAATATTAAACATTAACCGGTTTTATTGTTATTTCTCCCGCGTCAGAGCCTCGACTTGTTCACGTTTTGCAAATGTCGCCATGAGGAAGCCACATCGATCTTTCTCTCCTTCCTTTCCTTTTTTTTTTTACCTCGACACTGAGTACAATGTGTACCAAAGCGACGTGACGCGGTCTGGTAAAAAGTGTTGGGAACTAGTTAAACTCGTGTCGGCGTCATGCAAGTTAATTTATGCCCTCCACGTACCCGATTCATCCCCAAAGTTAGCAGCGCGGCGTCGGTTAATTCCGGTGGACAAGAGGCAAGTTTAGAGAGGGAACTACACGGGAGAACGGTTGTGGAAAGGTCTAGGTTGAAAGGGAGTCGTACAATATACACCATTTATTCGGAAACATTGCTGGGTGTCCGGGCTGACTTGGACGATAAAGAAGATTCGTGACCAGTTAAGACGGTTGCGCAGTTCGTCTGTTGCATATGCTATCTGGCCTCTTAGTCAGTTACACTCTTCGCTATTTCGACTAGGAAGTTTTGTTCGAGAATGAATGCGCCGCGAGGAAAGGACGGGGGCTTAAAAGATCTTTAGGGGAAACGCAGGGACGTAACTTGGTTTGCTGTAAATTAATATGTATCTTACGAAGATAGCGAAACTTTGTAATTTAATTCTGCCAACCAATATAGAGATTAGGAAAATTAATGTCGAGATTTATTTAACAACTTCATTATTGTGTTTTGTTTATTTACTCATTTATCTAACATTTCCATTTTCCTATGTGGTGCAAAGCACGTACCACGCATACAGAGGCGAGCGGATCGTTTCATAAACGTACATATTCTGATATACGCGCAAAACTACTGGAGTTTTAATACTTGCGGAATTTTTGCGGCGCTCGCGGGTGCAAGAAAGAATTCATAATCCGTTCCTGAGTAAACTCTTTAATCAGCCCGGTGCATTTTTCTCCCGGTAAGTGGCGATTCTCTTATCTGAACCTCCCTACCAAACTCTCACACTCTGGTCGCAGCTCTAAAGCTTCGCGTCGGGCGTAACTGCGAGAGCGACTCTCGTCCCGGTTGGCCCGAGTATTTAGACAAGGTGAAAAAATGTCGGACCGGGAAGCGAGGATGCGAGTAAAGGGAATACGGGTAATGACTTTACTCGTTCGCGGATATAAACTCGTCCCTTCCACGCGAAAAAATTACGCACACCTAGCACTTGAAAGCACGTCGGTGTGAGCGCCGGCGAGAAAACGGGTATTGCTATTGCGGGCATGCCGGGAGTAAAGGCAATTGCAGGGAATTTTGCATTTTAATGAAGGCGCCAGATATACTTGCCTGATATTAAGTGGCGTTCTTATTCATCGCAGGGTAAATCCCCTTCTGAAACACTTAACATTAAGCTGACGCGCAGCGGAGGGTCTCGCAGGGGGGACAAAAAGATCGCCGCCGCGGCTCTGGCGTTCGTTGGAAACTTTGTAAACGAAAATTGCGGAGTCCCGCATAATCTAAGATGAGTTACTTTAACAGTTTGTACATTCGGTTTTGGCTCTGTTAAACGAAACTGAACAGGACTCATCGGCTGCCAAAACAGCCGGGCATTTCAGATTTATAGTAATTTTTATTTACGGTCGCTGCATATACACGGAACGCGCGACTGGTAGGAAGCGGATGCTGCGTCCGTACTCTCGATTATCGTCGAGAGCAGGATACACTTTCTCATAAGTGTGAAAACTAATTAAAACTTTCTAAAATCCGCACTTCTCGCCTTATTTAATTAATCACCTCCAACTCTGTACTTAACCCTTCGCTGCTTTTTATATGTTGCATCACAGTTTACGCTCGTTGCGGCTAACTTTCCGTTTTTTATGACGGAAATGGTATTTTTCGCGCGGCAAACGCACGGTAGGGCTTAAAATTCCTCGGGGAAGTAACCATTCATAATAGACATTCGCTTTCCCGAGTTTCTAAAAATTCACGAAACTATCCGCTTCATTGCGAAAAACGTTGAATTCTTCAGGAGTTTGAAAGATTCCCGGATAAAGAATTCTAGCTTCGGTACTCGATATTGACGTCAAGCGTGCGCACCGATACAGTTGGAATAAGACGACTAGAAAGATCGGCGACAAGAGCTTTTCCAAATGATTCTATCTCCGTGCTCGGGGAACACGAGAGGATCCAGTTATTGTTTCGAAACTTGCACGGGGTCGTACGGATGATGCAGATAGCGATACACAGGCTCGCCTGCGAGTGACAAAGCTCTTCTTCCCGGAAAGGTTCGGAGATTCGTAGATAGTGATGAAGTTTTCTTCGAAGTTACCGTGCCTCTTTGCACCTGCGAGAACTTTCGCGACGTGGCTGTCTCTGCTTTGTCAATCGAGCGCAAGTTCGGAAATTTTATCTGGGCCCACTCTATATACAACGTAACTTTTCGCGACTTACTTAGCGACTTGTTCGTCGTTGATGAAAATAAACTGCGCTCTTAAAGGGGGAAAAAAATCCCAGTAGAAAGAAAGCATTTTAAAAGTCAAGAAAAATTTCAGTGACCGCACAGGAAAACTCGACTTTGTTAATTCCATTAGAGAACATTTTTATCTAATAGACACTGCAACGTGCGCGTTTCCAGAGTACGAAACGACGTAAATCGCTACATGTAGTGGCGCAATCTTTCTTAGGAGCCAGTTAGGAAATGATTCGAAATGCTGTGAAGGAGAGAGAGAGAGAAGGCGAAGGAGAATGTCGAACGAGTTTTGGAACGATTTCAGGAACAAGTTTTCGCTCGCCGTTGCTGCTTGATCATTTGGCGACGTATACGTTATCTCGTCTTTCGAAGTGTTAAAGCGTTACTCGGTTACGGATTGAAAATCGATAGCTCGCCAGATCTAGAAACGGCTACTCCGCATGCGTCTACGTCAATCGTAGTATCCCAATTTTATCACCAAGACCTTTTGACCTACATTATCGAACCGGTTCCAGATTCGATCTAGCTCGCGAGAATAAATTTGGCACGAATTAATTACCTATGCACATCGTTTTATCTGAGTCTGGGGCACGTGCTCTTATTTGGGTCGAGTAAATGAATTCTTCACGCGAGAGAGGACTGATAGTGGTTGCTGTATTCCCGGATATTAATACGTCCATCCAACAGCGATGCAAAATACATGAGGGGGACAAAGACTATTTGTTTTTCATCTTAAAGTTTGATTAACGTCCGCGCATGGGGATATATCACGTCGGATTTGCGCGTGCTTTCACAACCCCCACGAAATCTCGTATAGACGGGATTAACGTAGTAAAAAATATTTTATCCTTTATTAAATTCATTTAAATACTTCGTGGGCATAGATAGTAAAATTCGGATAAACAGATTGTCTGTTGAATATTCTCCATTCCACGTAAATTCAAGTAATTAATTATGACAATAGCGCAATAAGTGTAGACAAGACTTTATTGGATAATGTACCTAACAAATAGCCACATTAACAATAACTGTCATAATTTGAATATTAATAGCGAATTAATGAAACATTGTCAAGTGCCACAAATGTAATTACCAATTTTTTTGACAACCATACGCCCGATGTACACACGGCAGTACATTATTTCGCAATAATAGTAGCCACATTGCACACACGTTTCGTTAGGCCGCGCTTGATGTCGCCGAACACGTTGTAGCAGATCGAGTCTCGATGTCACGAGCAAATGTTTACATTTAATGAACGATGGTCATTGTAAACGCTAAAACCTAGCAAAATGTTCCTGGCACAATTCAAGAGTGCAAAGTATGCGATATATCTCCGTCGACATTTGTTTTAGGTCTGCAAAACTGATTCCATCGGATGATACGTCATTGGCGTGCCATAGAATATACGATATGTTATAAGATAGGAAATAGAATAGGTTCCATGTGTAATGTAACGCGAAATGTTGCGTGCTTCGATTCCGTGAGCTCAGTTTCGCTTAGAGTCGGAAGATTGGAAAACTTGGCTAGATATATGCACTTGTATAAGTTACACAGGTATATACATTTCGTATGTTATTTATTTCTTTTGTCTTTCCGTTTTTCTCGTACTTTCAGTTTTTTTGGCAAGTCATATTTCATTAATTTCATCATTTTTCTCGTTACTCTCCTTTTCCCCAGCCCCATTTTCAATTTCAATACATCTACACGCTTCTTCTCTACATCATTTAATATTCCAAACAAAATTGCAATTTTATTATCTCTGTGGTAGCAGTAAAAGGAAAAAATGTACCTAGACGTTTTTATTCTATCTGTGAAAGAGAAGATCCGATAATAAGGAATATCGTGAACAATAACAATGTATCCGGTAACAAGGCGTAATTATAAAACAGAATAATTCGAAATTCATACTTTCCTACAACTTTTGGAAAATGTACTTTCTCTCTGTTTTATCTTCTCTGAAAATTCACTTTTGGACTTAAGAGCTTTCATAATGTAGAAGGACGATGTAATACTTTACATCCGCTATGCCTGGGCGTATCACGAAGTAAGTGCATAAGAAAGTCGTTAGTGTCACAGGCGATTAAAGTTGGACGAATTAACTATGAAACGTGGTGGACAACTGCACGAGCTCGGTGCTTGACCGCGGCCAGGATTTAAGTAGGTTTACACATTAATTACGAGTAGCATGATACTTCGTTCTCTATCTCACCCTGCACGCGCGTACATTACACACGTGGCCGTAGTGTTTTACTAAAAGTTCCCGCTAAAAATCTCGTGCATCAGGGCGAGACTTTTCGCGGCGGATAAAATGAAAAGTAATTTCGACCACGCGCTGTTTAGCTTGTGGGAAGTTACGGTACGGGGATATCTAAAAGTTCTAAAGGCACGCCATGCGACTAAGTAAAAATATAAGTATACAACCGGGATCCAAGTTGCGCGATGGCACACGTGAGCACTGATATAAGTTTGAGTCAACGAGCAGATTCTCTCATCTACGGTAATTCGAGTTACCATCTCACATCGTTCAGTCTTTATCATGGTAGACTGATACGTGAAGATTGATATTATATTCGCTATAGAGGCAACATATATTAATTTAAATACTCGATATCTTTATCGCGAAGCTATTACGATGAATCGTGAGTTTTATTTTTAACACAGCCGTCGATATTATTGCAGTAAATTATATACTCTGCTATTTAACTATCTACGCTATTACATTACAGATTTTATTATTAGCACATGTATGTTCTTAAATTAGAATGAACGATCGAGCAACATTACACGGAGAGACCGATATGGTTACCACATGTCTAATTAGGGTTGGCACAACCCCAATAAATAGTAATATTTGGGACAGCTATATCTGTGGTTGTCATCTCCCTATTGGTATGATAAGTAGTGGAAACGGTTATATGCGTTTTGTGCAGCAAACTTAGCGAATGTTGCAACACGAAACAATATAGGTGCCCTTACTATTTATACGGCAACATTTTAATTTTAGTTATTTTTGCCTTAGCCGGTCTTTCCGTGTAGCAATTGCTATTTCAGATAGATCTCTCTCACGATTTCCGACGTTATTCGACGTCAAGTTTTATATTTTGTTCCCTATTGTATATGTGATATCTTCTCTGTGTTAATTCTTAACGGGAAAACGAGAAAGCTACGCTGGCACAGTTTTGCTTACGTTGTATAAAAACAAGTACAGTGCAACGAAAGTCAAACGAAAGTCTATCGCGTCTGGTTATCGCGTTTCTTTCCCGGTGCTCGAAAATTTTCTCAGCGCAAGAAGTTCGGGATCCTTAACTGAAATCGGTGCATACTTGGCGGCTCGACTTCCGTTCCGCGCGCTGGTTGCGTTCAAATATTGTCAGAAACATAATTCCATTGGTTGAAAATTCACCAAGATAGTTTTTTGCTGCTTCGGGAGCTCATCTACTCAACGCACGCCAAGTTACGCGCCGTGAATCATGAGAAGGAAATAAGAGTAGATGAAGCCGGTCGCGCCATTCCAGTCCCGTAATTGCATTGCACTCCACCTAGTCCGCTTCAACTTTGCACAGATACGCCTTATTATCCACACGGTTACTTAGGAAAAGAAGTGAGAAGATACTTCCTCAACTTGCGCAACAATATTTGCATAGAAATACATCAGCTACGAGGGAAAAGCATCTGCATCGCATTGCACGCCTGATATTTCCCGTATATATTAAATCGGGAAACAACAGGATACGCAGAAGTGAACTTTCTCGATGATCGCTACTATGCGCAATCAAACCGATACCTCTCGATCGATTTCACGTGTTGCGAGATAGTATACGCAGCATCCGTGACATGGAAGCAATTTCACAATGTTGTAGCGCACAATTTCGGACTTTCTCCGCCAATCTGACAATCTGTCGACCGTGGAACAGCGGCATCGTTTGCGCGGGGTCACGAAGCGCTATCAACGTGCGGTCGACGTGAATTTTCTCGGCGAGAGAAATCGAGCGAAGCTGCTTCCGCGAGAGAAAAAAGGAGCCAGCGGGAAGAACGTTCGCACGATCCAATAGCTGAACATTTGACACCTAGCAGGAAACTCCAGAAAATCGAAATGAAACGTTGCCACTGAAAACGGAGTGTAATCGTGGAGCGGATGGGCGTGATAGGAAAAGCAGAACAGAAAGAGAGGAGGGTAGAGAGAAACGGAGGGAGACGGAGTCGAGAATAGACAGAGGGAGCCGGAGAGAGAGAGAGAGAGAGAGGAGGGGGGGGGGGGGAGAGAGAGAGAGAGAGAAGAAACTCGTAATCAGAGGAGAACGTCGATTTCTACCCTCGAACGATTCCCATCGGAGGTCCGCGGCATTGTTCAAGGAGAGGAATAAATAAATAGCTCCTGAGACAATTTCGAGCATCCGGTAACTGCCTTGGGACTTAAAAGCTAAACAAAATAATCCCTCCTCGCTGCGTTAATTAACGCAGAATTGTCCAACATTTAATAATTTTCAATCCGTAACCGTTCCATTTAGCTGCACCCTTCTTTTCCCTTTTGTCACATCAAGAACACGTTAAATTATTACCATCGCGAAGCAATGATATACGAGCGCGATTAAGAGCGTTACATTTCAGTAAAATGGTGATCTCTGTCGAGAACGCGGATACGCTTTCAGATAGAGAGAACATTTCAAAATGATTTCGCAGTTAGAGATAGCTTTTTTTCGGGGCTGTCGAACGAAAATTTACTGGACTACATCGCGTATCCTGCACGTGCGTTCGCACGCGCAGTTCTAGATATCGCAGAGGACCGACGTGTTTTCGACTCACGTGCACGTACGCGTCATAAGAGAGTTCTTTTCGCGTTCCGGCCACAATAGGATGTATCGGAGAATCGCGATTTTCTATTTCACCGTTTGCTTTTTATTCACCAAGCGATGCAGATTCGGGATACGCGAAACGACGAGATACGCACTGTCGATGATTCCCTGTAACATTGACAAATTTTCTCTACATGATAGAAATCGCGGTCGTTTGAGGGATTTCTCATCGTATAATGCACATTGGGAGATAATGAAGCGTCCGAAATCAAGTATATGTAATTTAAGTGCGTAAGTCATTCAAATAATCTGCTTTCACGTTCGGTTAAATTTTGAATTGATTAGCCGCTGAATTATAATATGGATTAACACAATTTGATACGCCAAATACACTATGGAAGTGTGCATATTGGGTGACCGCGCTGATTGCTTCATCCCAATAATCCTGCAGCGTAACATCGAGCCGCACCTGCCTCCACGGACTCCACGTGTCGATCTATCGACAATCGCTAAATTTCCTGGACGCGATTAAGGCCCGAAATTAGATATTTGCGCGCGATACCGCGAAATTTTCGCCGGGAGTAACATGCTTTTATTTCATGCGAAAGATTCTGCGGAAAACTAAAGTAAACGATCGAGCTCCAGCGGTTAGAATGCTCATCCTAATAAGAGAAAGGTAAAGCGCCGTAACTTGATTTATACGGGTGTTTTCCTCTTGCCGTCGAATCTCTCTTCCTTTTTCTCGATTCCCATTCCTTTTCCGTGTCCAGTCGGTATGTTTCAAGTCTCGTTGGTCCCGGTAGGATCAGGTAGGAGCAGGTGGCACGATATTCCGCTACTTTAGTGCCGGGAGTAACTCACTTGTGAACTGTGAACTTTGGTGTATTCGATAAGCGGCAGAAGCGTCCTCGTTTAATTAATTTAATTCGTAATTTTGCTAACTGCTCAATTTACGATATGTATCTCGTATCGGGCTTGACATAAAATAATTACTTGATGAATTTTTGCTTCGTCTTTCTCTCTAGATTTAGCTTGGCCTGGATTATGTAGATCGATATTCCGATATACTGGCTGATTACTGTCATGTTTGATAATGTTAATTATCATCTTGACTGACACATCACTTATTGATCCTTAAATTATGCTGGATTATTTGTGCATGCGATAAAAATAGTTTATTATACTGGAAATCTTTTTTCGGAAATGAGAGCTTTGTTAAAAATATCGTTAGCACGATAAGTCGATTACCTCAATGTTCACAACAATTCTATAGTTGCCAGAAATTCAAATGATCGTGGATTCTAATACTGACGCAATCTAATATTAACAGAAAAAGAATTATCTCGTACAATTGTTGGATAACATTATGATATTTTCTGATCTGATCTGATTTGTTTCCAACTCTCTTCTATTATATTAAAATCTATTGCTTGAAATTACTCAAATTATTCTTTTAATAGATTTATAAATTTAATATTTTCCGTGAACAACTGGTGAAACATATTGTACAAGCAGGAAAGCAAAGCGCAAAATATCCCAATAGGAGCATGGAAGCGCAGTATTCGTGACAATAAGTATCGCATTCACGCCCAAACTTTGGACATTGAATTCCCTCATATGTGTACCACTGGTCCCGAAGCTTTCTCAAAACGAGATCAGGAAGTGCAGGAATACAAAACAAGCGTGGTAACCCTTGTTACCTTAGAATCGCGGCGTATCCTCCGTTGACTTAAAAGCGGTAACGCACCGTAAAGAGAACGTCAGTGTGGTATTTCTGATAGCATTTCTTATCACATGAATAAATAGTTCTGCGAACAGCTCTCTCGAGAGCCGCTTTAAGAAACTTACTTCGAGCGCCGTAAAACCTCAAGTCAAAATTAATAAATGGCGGTGTACCCGGAAAAGAAGCCCCGTTCTTCTCTTCGAAGCGCGGCTTCTCCCTGGAGCAATGGGATAATCCTCCTCGCATCTCGCAAATTTAATTAAAGCTTTGCACATAGCAAAGCTGAAAACCGTCAGCAGACAAAGCCTCAGGAACCCGCCGACGACACGGGGAATCGCGAGCGAACAGCGAGACCCTGCCAAAATTCCCGATGCAGCAGCAGCAGCCCGGCATCAGCCTCGCTACGACCACCACACTCCGCATAATGCGATGCTTCAAGTTTTCAAGGATCCGGCCGAAGGGGCGCGACGCATCTATCGCCGCCCCGTGTATCTCTACGGGGAAAGGATACACGCGCTCGCTCCCGCGTCCTCGATGCCGCGAATAACGTTCCGCCCTGATTTTATTTCGCTATTAGCAGATGATAAAGCCAGCAGCCGGGCACGGCGCGCGGGAAGAAGAAGAGACAGTGGAGGAGCCGCACACGATCGGGATTGCATTGTGATATCCCCCCGGAGGGTTGGCGCGGGGCGAAGCCGATGGCCGCGTGCGAGTGGCGCGGCGATGGCGCTTGGTTGGGCGGCAGTTTGGAAGAATTGCAGCAGTTTCGCAACTGTTTTCCGTTCTTCTGTTCCCTCAACTGTTTTCCACGCTCCACTGTGCTCTCCGAAGCACCCCCGCCGACGCCTCCTCGCTGGTTCACCAACCGCCCCCGACCAAGCTCCCCCGGTTCCTCCTTCGTCCTCCGTGCCCCCTCGACGTGAAAGCGAGCCTCCGCTATACGGCGAACTTTTCGTTATTATCGCTTTTCCGCCGGCGAACGAAGCGGCAACGACGGCCGAGCAGATCACCGGAAAAAGCATCCTTCTCCTTCCTCCCCGAGCGCACTGAGCAGCAGTTACGGGAAGAAGTAGCCACGCAGTCCAACTTCGATCGACTTTTTTCTCTTCCGGATCTTTGGCTGCTGTATTATTTATGCCGGCGCCGTTATTACCGCCTGATCGTCGGCGTTTGCCGAAACGTTCGCGCGTTCCGACGCGAGACGACGTCCGATCGCAGTCTGGCACAGCATTTATTTAACTTCACTGACTGCTAGAACTTTTTCGTGTAACGTTCAACAGGAAAAGAATACAATAGCGGAAGCACTTTGGCCATATCTATTTTTTTTTCTTTCCAACACACGACACTATACAGAAAGATATTTATTCGTGGGGTATACGATGCCATTTTTCTGTGACAAGATTGCAAATTTTTATGAAATTATAATAACATTCTTTCTTCCGTTTATGTCAAAAAATGAAGAAAGTTCGATGCATATTGTTACATTGTATAACAGCTATTTCCCACGAGTTAATAATTGCTTTAATTTTATCATCTGTATTTTTATGTACTAAGAATTTCGCATAAGTATGTAAAGAATATATGTACGTTAATTTTCATTAACGATATTCGTAACACATTTGCAACTTGAAAAATCTTGACAAGAAAAAGAACTAAGACTCCATTTTTAATATGCTTTTTTGACGTTTAATTTCTATTTCGAAGAAATCGGCTTGATTGAATGGTTTAGCGACGAGACAGTAAAAAGAAAATCAGATGGGAAGGAAAGGAGGCGCGCGGGCGCGCGCGCGAGAGAGAGAGAGAGAGAGAGAGAGAGAGAGAGAGAGAGAGAGAGAGAGAGAGAGTCGACGAGGGCTGAAACGCCGTCTGTGAAATTCGTCGAATCAGATTGTTTATGCGGAATATTCATCGACGAGGGGGTGCTAGCACTCTCGACGGGGTGCTCACCCTTTCTTGCTGCTGATCGATAACGGAGGAACGACGGATGCCTCTCAGACGAGGCCGCGTCTCATCCACCCACCCTGCCGTTGATCCGCATTTATCCTCCTGGGGAAGCCCTTAATTGCATTGTTCTCTCCTAATGAAGCTGTTTTTGTTGCAGAATAGAGTTAATTAGAAAGACAGGAACGCAAAGCGTTCGATTTCCCGTTTCAAGATTTATCTCGTCTCTTTCATGACTTGCCTGCGCCTTTCATTCCTTTCGTGTCATCGCGTTTTCCTCGTCCATGTACCTCTTTGACAGTATTAACACAATTTCAAGTGGACCTAACGTTTCACGAAATTTCTAACGTTGATGACACCATGTGCACAGTGGAATGCATCTATAACTGCGACTTTGACTTTATAAGATTAACGAGAAATTCACGAGCTTCACGATTATACCTTAACCAATTGCGATTTTAGACGTCGTCGTGAAAGCCATAGCTATCTCCTTGAGAAATGTTTTAATAATCAAAGTTGCACGATTGCCTTCCTATGATGTTATCATTCATAAATGATGATACAGTAATCATAGACGCAACTGCATAAGAAAATGAACCACTGATAATCGCGGATGTATACTAATGTCATCGATAACGTAATGCTTGTTTGAAATACTACATCCTATTCTATTCAGTTCTATTATCCTTCCCATGTTGTGACCGTATAAAACGACCGTAAGAGGGCCGTATGATGGCCGTAAGATAAGATCACGAGTGATAAAGTTGAAAATCCAGATTTTTCTACGTACGGCAAAAACGTCGACGGGGCAGAACGAGATCCGTAGATTGAGCTTGACGAAAAAGTAATATGGGATGACGAGAAGTAGCGAGAGCGACGCGAATAAAGATGACGGATCCCCACCCACGTCGCGTGCACAAACGCAAAAAAAATAAGAGAACCGACTTTTCTTTCTTCCTTTTCATCCGTTATCGGTCCTCGGAGTCCTCAATAAACCTTTACGAGCGTGGATCAGAAATCTATCGAAATTTCCGTCGTCGATGTAACCTTTAACCAAGCTGGCGGAGGAATCAATACGCCGGATCAGCGCCATCAAAGCTTTCTCCGAGGAAGGGAATTACGTTGTCGTTGAGACGCCAGACGGAGGGCTAGGAATAAGATGCGTTTCGAAATCTTCATAATAAAGCATCTGATATTGTGCGATAAGAAAACTTCGAGATTGCTATCGCGTCATTTATTGAGAACTAAATCCACACTGACAGAAAAAAATGGTTACGGTTACCACAATCTCACTATAATTTATAGTCATTTTAGGAGCCAACCACATTTTTATAATTCTTCCAATCCTACTCATTACCTGGATATTTTAACAGAATAAAGTTAAAAGCTTATATTTTATAGTAAATGTTTTAAATAGTTGGCATCACTGTGTCTATATGGTTGCTATTACTAATATTATAGGAATAATTACTATAAAAATTTCTGACTACAATTATTTTACTATGCAATTATAGTTTCAAATCCTACATATTTTTCTATCAGTGTAACGTCGAATTAAAACGGGACAGAAATAGTTGGCGTGTTCCGTGGTTGACGGTAGTAAACTGAATAAGATTGTTACTCGATATTCGATGGGAAACTGTTAAATCTATAAAGAAATTCGGTGCAAGAAACGCGATATGCGTTTGACGAAACGTATCGCACATCGCGATCGAACGCATCATGCGCTAAAACTCGGGCATATCCGCTTTAAAATGTTGCGTCGGGGCAGACTGGTCGCGTGATAATCTGGCGCTAGCGGCTATCGAGCCAATTTGCCTGCCACCTCTCAATTACTGTAGCCGGAGAGCAAAAAAAAACGCTGTTTCAAAATTGTCGCAAACTTTCGCGATAACTTTATTTCCGTGTGCGCGCGCACACGTACAAGCATTAACATATTGATCTGTCGATCAATATGTTAATGATCCCGCAAACGCGCGTGTCCCATACCTCGTTAATCGAACGGACGCCGCAGCCGGAATTCAGATGAAACGGCTTTCCTGTTCTGTGGCACTCCACGTCAACAAATTGTGTGTTCGCCAATATAAAACGTTAAAAGGAGAAAAAAAGATGACGCGAAAACGACACAGTCGGGCAATGAGCCATTCAAGGAGGCCAATAATAATACAATAACCGTCCACGGCACGGTAAAATGGCAGATAGCCGGCACGAGGGAAGGAGTTATCGTTAACGACGTCGTAAGAACGCGAGACGTTCTATAAACATCGGCTGGACTGGGAGGATGCTTTAGGGAACATCTCGCCGTGGCTGACCTCGAGGAATATGTTAGAATCGATAGGACGCGCCACCGCGCGATTCCTTTCGCGCAACCCCGCGCTGAATGGCGATTCAGCATGAAAATACATCTCTGGAAATCCTCCTTTATATCCGCCGTAATGTACATCGTCACGCGCAATTCGCGATGTATCGCGCACTTGAATTCCATCTCCCGACTTATCGGCGCGCGAGGCGAAGTTGACAACTTGCAGTTGATACTTGAAGCGGCTAAATATCGCTTATGCTCGCGATCGCTAGAGTCAGCAAGTCGGCAAGCTCAAGAGTTTTCCATCCGGACGGCGGAGTGACTGCTGTCTGCATCAGATTCTCGACAAAGCGGAGTCTCTTTCTATTCGATCCGCGACTGCGAGCTGTCGCAGTTCGCGGAACGGGGCATCCGTAGGAAATCCCGGAGAAACTTTTCGACAGCTTCAAAGTTCACGTTGCTTCAGTGCCTCGCGCTTTCTCGACCGGGGACATTGACTTGGAACACCAAACAGAAATTACGACCATGCGTCAACTGAGCGTTCAACAAATTCACTTGTCAGCCGAATTCTTTTCCGAGGAGCGCTTTGCCGAGGATTTTCAAAGGTCACGTCTTTTCCGGCCCCGTAAGCAAGCGTATCAACGTAGATAATGCAATTTCACAAGCAACAAGCGGCGCGAACATTTTCACCTCTCATGCTACACATTCTATACGGATTGAGGTCAGCGACAAAGAGGAGAGCAAACTCTTAAGTACGACGCGTTAATTCGTTTCTCTCCGTGACACGTTCTCTCCGTTGTAAATTTACAATCGTTGTTGCACCAGTTCACGTCGCTACTCCAAGATAACTGAAACTGTTAGCAGCCGTCTATCGACGCGCGATACACCTCATAAAAATGTAGATTAAAGATTGTTCAAAACGGCACGGGCAATATCCGGAGAAACAATTTTCCGCAAATGGCGAGGAACTTTGTTACGAAGCAGCCGGCGACTATGGGCGAAACGTGACGTATCAAAAAACGACAACGACGGCCCTCGCCATCGGAAAATAACGGATTGTCTCTACGGGATCGAGCCGATCGTCGAGTCCGACCTCGTCGTCGTCCTCGTCGTCGACGCCATCGTCCTCGTTGTCGGCAACGACACTCTTCCAGAGCAATAATTCTAGGTCACACCGGCGCGCCTCATGCGCCAGGACGATAAATCCTTCCGCGACTCCTTTTCGCTCTCCATCATGCGCTTCCGCCGTTCTTCCGCGCAGACGGACGTAAAGTGGGTTCGAAGTGGAGGGACCGTCGCCCCATCATTACTCCCTTCGTTTTCCCTCGCAGCGTTGCATCTCTCGCCCCTCGTCGTGCAGCCCTTCTCGTTTCCCCTCCCGCCTCGTTCCGCTGTCACGTAATTTTAATTGCCTATATCCATATTTCCGGGAGAGGAGATATCCTCGGGGGATGAAAAGTCATTTCTCGCGACCCTCGACCATCTCATCCGCCGCCACCGCCGTCATCCCCCAATCCCATCGCTCCGTCTCTCTCTTCTTCGTCCGACAATCTTACAACTTCGTGTCTCGCCGAGAGACACGGGGAAACGTAACCGACCGGGAAGTAACGTCCGACCATCTGGAGAGATGCTAAAACGAGCGTCGCGGGTTAGACGTTTTCAAGAAATTTCACCTTGAATTTCTTTTTCCACTGGGAAATCTGATGAGCGGGCAACGCCATCTATGACCGGCTTTACTACCGTCGGCGAAGTAACGCGAGATGTAACGCCTTTCGAGAGTTCCTCTGAATAAACTAGAGAAATGGAGGATGCAAATTAAGGAGAAGTTCACGATTCACGACCGTAGTCGTGCAATTCTCGGCTGCCCTTAAATACACATAGAAGATCTTTCATATCAGCGATTCGGAAATTAAAGTTTTAATCAAATGAAACGTCCGTTCAAATAACTCGCTTGAACATGGTCGCCAATTTGCGTCTGTAAGATTACTGGCGTAATTTACAATAATCCAGTAATAAGCGTAGTTTTTTTAAAAAAAAGCTTCTTCTTAAACCATGCAAAATTCGTGAAAGATCGATATAATAAACGTGTAGCGCAAAGTGTTTAGAATGGCGTTTCGATAATCACCTATTTAATTTCGCTAAACAGCTGAAACAGCTGTCAGATGCGTTGATATACGCGTCACAGACGCGAAGTCGCTTTTGTGAACATTTTCCGCAGACAGGCGGGTCTATGTACATTATTATAATACGCTGTAATATTAACATCCTGCGCCGTTCATAATCACGAAAAGATCATGGCGGTATTACGGGTAATTAACATGTCACGGGCACAAGGGACCGTAACGAGAGTCGTTTGATTATACTATACGTTGTAACAGAAATTAACACCGACGTAAAACGAAATTACGATCTCGTTTATTTCGCCGTATTGAGACTTTGTTGCAACAAAATAATTAATTTGACATTGCGCGAGAGAAAAATCTTACCTTTCTTACATGTGCAGTAAGCTTCAAGAAGACGATAAATTATGTGTACTTATATATAATGTATCTTTTTAATAATGAATACACAGACATAGTAAATATAGACTAAGCGTCCCATTGAATAAGCTGAAGCTTGTGAAGGGAGGGAAGAGAGAGAGAGGGGGGGGGGAGGGAGAGAGAAGACTTACGCCATCGTAAAAGAAAAGAATCGTGCCTGCGCAGTGCTACACAGGCGCGGCTCTCCCTTGTCACGATGGTGAGACAGAGAAAGAAAGTCTTCTTAAATCTTCTCTCTCTCTCTCTCTCTCTCTCTCTCTCTCTCTCTTCACAAGCTTCAGTTTATTCAATGGAACACTCAGTCTATATTTACTATGTCTACGAATGAATATTTAAACATATATTAGGACCGCAACGAAGTATGCTAAGGGCTCGAAAAGTGCCACCGTTAGATCAGTCCCCTTTCAATCATTGTAAAATATGTCAGATGCAAATCGACAAAGTGCATGAATTTTAACTATTTGTCATAAATCTCATCTGGCATTTCGACGTAGATATTCGATGAGCATTACGCTCGATAAATATTCAAATGTCACGTCGAGGAACGATATCGCCACGTGTTGCGTACATTGCACTATATCGCTTTCAAATCGGTGGTTCTCGAAGGTGCAAGCACTGACATTTGCGGATGAAACGTGCACGCGCGTGAGAGAGAAAGAAAGAGAGAGAGAGAGAGAGAGAGAGAGAGAGAGAGAGAGAGAGAGAGAGAGAGAGATAAAATATTCGAAAAGTAGCAGTAACTTGCGTTATAAGCCGTACGAACGTGACTTCACAGCTGATGTCGTATTGAGACACGAGTCGCGAGAATCTTATACGGAATGAAAATCGTGCGAATCGACTCGTGGTTCCGACATAACTCCTCGGAAATATAATAATTTCCGCAACGTTGACACTTGCATTATTGGCGTTAATTGACGCCTGGCCGCTTCTTCGCATTCGAACGTGATTGCCCATTGCCAGGAGAAACGGGAGAACCAGTTATGGAGTTTGAAATAAAATTGGCAGGCGGCGCGATTTGCTGCCAATCGAAATTAATTGTTGGAGCGTTGCGCTACAATGTTGATGGCTCTTGATAATGCTACACTAACTGGTAAAACGAAACTGGTAAACGGGTGTATTGAATAAAGTACCACTGCTTGCATATTATGATTAGTGGATATTTGTAGAGAGAAAGAGAAGAGAAGTGGAGAACTGTGTTCGGTACACTGGTTAAATCTGAATAAATATACGCTGAGCGATACCGGCAGATAATAATACATGCACGATTTTGCCACTAATTATAATACATAAATTATTTAACGTACACGATATTTCTTTGAAGTTAAAGGGCTTTGTTCCATTATTGATTTTAAGATACAACGGACCGGGGATGATATATATATATATATATATATTTTTTACGAATGTAATTAAGAAAGTACATGTATAATTTAATACAGACGTATATCTTTCTTTAGCTGACTTTTAATTGGAAGCCCACAAGTAACAGGTGCACCAGGTCTACGGCAGTGCACGAACTGGTTATTATCTTTTAACTCTGCTTCGGATATACTCTACACGTTCATTAAAGTATGCTAAAATTTCGCATTCTAATTTTCATCTCACTCTATTTCGTTAAACCCGGATATTCGGTTCTTTTTAAACGTAACTACCTCTACGGCTGTCTTTTATCATTTTCCAATTTGTTAACTCGTTCCTCGCAATTCACTTTGGCCATTTAGCAACGGCACTATCCCATATAATCCTACTTTCATTTTTGTACTAAAACGGATAATACAAAAATAAATATCAAATGTCAGATAATGCCATACAACAGATTACTGTGATACACGTGAAGATTTTATAAATTCACGACCTGTCTCTGTTATAATCGTTAAGAATTCCAGTGGAATACACGTCATCCATACATGTGAGATATTGTAAAGTAGTCTCTTAAAGTGTCGCCATCAGACAATCCGCAAAAGTCCGCGCGCATTCGCGATCATTTGTCCGAGTGCGTTTGCAATAAACGCGGCCGATGCGACGGCGACCGCGCGTTATTGTTACATTAACATATCGACACGGTTTATTCGCCTGGCGTGCAGGCGTAAGCGCCGAAACGCCGATTTACATAATGCTATGCATTATGCGACAATAAACATGCGCGGCGCGGAGTCGGAACGACGACAGACGTATCGGTGAACGCCGTTGCAGCGGTGAACGCCGATCGAAATTTCGAAATTTCTTCCCCCATTCGACACAGGAATCTGTGTAACGCATCTGCATTCCCGATTAGCCTGATCCCGGAAGGCCAAAATTTACGAGCCAGCAGCACCGTCCGCATAAATAAAGTCACGTTGAGCATCACTGTCCGCGCATGATCGCGCGACAACCGATTGTCCTGACGAATGCGCTAAATGCATTAGTATTCCGCGAACGCGATTATCCGATCATGAAATTTCGAAGCTTCCCCGGGCGACAGTCGGACAGATAATTTTGTTAAATTTAAACGAATGCACGTAAAAGATATAAATCTCCGTTCTTCAGTTTGACGATCGACAAAAAACTATGAAAATAATCTGGATAATTCGTAAGTTACGTCCGAGGGGGAAATCACCGAGGGCATTGTGGTGTACAGATTTGCGGCATTACTGGGCATTACTAGGCATTACTAGGCATTTTTTGGGCATTAGTTTGGGCATTAGGCCTTGCTGGGGCATCATAAAGATAAAATAAGATAAAACAAGATAAATAAGATAAAATAAGATAATAAGATAAAGTAATGCCCGCTGGGCATTAGTGGGTATTGGTGTACAAGATTGTAGTCAGCGGTTGTCCCCTCGATTACGTCTAATACACTGCGAAAAATTTCCATCGGATAAATTAATTAAATAGTTTTCCGATGGTTAATTTTTACGATTACGTTTTCTGATTCAATTATGGATACATTCGATGAAATGCAGTTACCGCTGAAATTTGATTGAAAAATCGATCATATTTTTTATCGGATATACAATTTGTTATTATGTAATTTTATTATCCGATTATATTTAATCGGACATTTTTCTCAGTGTACCAATAGCGCAATTGTTGAAGTTATAGGGCGAAGACGTTGTTTGGTGTTCCTCGAGTCTAATACATTCGCGTACCGTGAGGCAAATTAATTTACATAGGTAAACATTAGTAAAACGGCGCATTATGTGTATGTGCTAATTGGTACATTAACAATCTCAATGATATGCCTTGTATGTCAAATTAAATGGTCCCCTCTGTGGGTACGCATTAGCTTTGTTTGCACTTCATTTTATAGTCAATAGTCAGCGAAAACTCGGGTTCGTTCTCCTGACCGAACAAGGAATAACGGATGCATGTAGCCAGACGCATGCTTGGATATGTATTTTAATGAGCGCTCGTGTTTGTAAGCTGACGAAATTACCGTGCACGCTCATTCAACCTTGTGTTTACGATACCCGGCGGAGGAAAGGGGTGATGGAATTAGGTTTCTTCGTGTTGACCTCTCTCCGTAAATGCAAGCAGGTGCAGAATTAATTGCGACCGCTTAATCGCGTCTTTCGACAATTCTGCCGTGTCTGAATATTATTAATATAATAATTTTGAAAAGATACTTCGTATATTCGCACGTCTATATTCCATTTCTACCTCGAGAGTTTGAATCAAGAGGGCAAACACTTTATTCAGCACAGATAAAACTTTTATGTAAGTAATTGTACGCATAATTTTTTTAAAAAGGTCCTTTGTACAGATTATAAACTACGTCGGTGAATAATCCTTCGCACAATGTAAGTGCATGAAGAGAACGCGAAAGCGGTAAACAACTTTTTAAAAAGTGAACAGTAAATTGTATAGGGAACTCATAATTTTTAATTACACGTGCCATCCGTATTTGCATCGATGTCACACATAACGAAATCTGAATAGCCTGTAAATCTCAGCCTGCAAATTTATAGCACGTATCGTGAGATTATTTTTTTTTTTTACTGTTGCACTCCTCGCGGAAACAGTCACGCGTCCTCCGACAAATCCGATGCCCCCAACCCCGTAGCGGATCCATTTCCATCTAAACCGAGCCACCGAGCGAGCCGGTAATGCCGCAGCTGAATGACCCAAATCGATTCGCTGGTTCTTCTTGAGAACGGAGGCCGCGGTATCGGTCCAACGAATAAATGCACCGAGAGATAAACGGCGCGAACCACTTCTTTCAGTCGCGCACGCGTTTGCAACCGGCGGTTGCGTCTCTCCCGTCCGTGGCGGTCAGGAAAACGTGACCGTGTTCCGCGCGTGTCCCTTGACGAGACGGTCTCAGTGATATTTCAAGGGTTATTCATACGATGCACCGCGCACGACGCACATCCCTCTTGCAAGTGCACATCACGTGCATAGGCCGCGCTTACGTGCCTGCCACATTTCTGGGAGGACTACTTCCGGAACGAACGAGAGCATAGCGGAGAGGTTTTTGTACGATAGTTCATCTTGCGGTGTCGGGGAATGGAAAATTCGCAAAATTCCGTGGCAACCCTTTCGAAAAGGGACGCCATTGTCTCGGTATTCCATGCACTTGGCGTCAATCACTTATTATTACTTAGCTAAATAGAGATCTTTTTCAGAGGGTTAATGTTCAGTCTTATCAATGCGGTTTAACTTTAATCTCGATTTAATTTTTAGAACTGGAACATGATAAAAAGTAATTTAAGCGAGATTAAAGTTAACATTGGTAAAAGTTGTTCTACGTATGAAATAATGAAATAAATCTCGAACTTACATTTTATTACGACCTTTTGCTCACTAAGAAAAAGTTGAAATTTTTGTGAAATAAAAGTCCGAAACCTTCAATGAAACGTTCCGATGTTATTTCCGATAAATATTCTGTAACGCGGTTAAGATTTATTTGAAAAATGGTTGCCTTGATGCGCGCTATGTGGATTAATACGATTTATACGTGCCGCACCGTCCCACCGGAACCTTTCATCGTGCAGTCCCCGGCACTTACTCGCAGCAGCGACGACGCACCGCAAATTTTTCAGAAAACCTAGTCGCGCAATAACGGCTGACGCTAACGTCCGGCTAATGTGCGCTGCCGACGATGTAGAAAGAATAAAAAAATCAGGTCTAAGCGCGTCAAATTTTTCGCCTTTCCATCCTTCGTTATGCAATTATGCGACTTTCGGCCGCACCGCGGAAACACGAGGGCGAAAATGCGCGTTTCTGGATACTGTATAAAATGCGTCGTTAAATTAGCTCGTAATGCCTGTCTATTAGAGGAACGTAGAGCGGGATAATGCATTTTCACCTTTGCTTGTAATTACGGCGACGCGTTAGCCGAAGTACGGAGAACAACTTACGAGCGCCGATGGGACACGTGGCTTTACGAGCATCTTGTAAAAGCCCCGAGCGGGCTTTTATCATCGAACTGTCGATTGTGCATCGCAAAATGAACCAGAAACAACGACGAACTAATGACGGTAAATTTGTCCCAGAGATAAAATCCATACAATCACATTAAAAATCTGGCACATTCGGTCAATCTATCGATTTGGGGGGCTTTTAAACTTTTCTCTCGTTTAAATATTTAATTTCGACTCAGTTTCCTGTTCAAATGCACAATTATGATCCGGAAATTAGATGCATGCATAATTTGTCTGCTATTCAGAAAAAGGTTCGGAAAAACAACTCTGAGGCTTTATACACCAATCATAATTGTTTTGATTAAGTCAACGTCGTTGAAAGCAGCATTTGCAATTTTTGACGCGAAAACTGTTTGCTATCATCGCACAAGCAATCAATATCAAGCAAGGTTTTTGCATGATATTTTAAGCAATATGAATATAAAATATGAAAATGAATACAAAATAATATTTTGATTTAAAAAAAATGCAAAACTGTTTTTCTACAATATTTTTTGAATTCCGTCAAGATTTGCATTCTTCAATTAATTACGCATTCATGTCACAACATGAATTGGTGTACACACTTCACCAATCGCATATAGTACAGTGCCACAAATAGATGATAAATTTTTCTATATTAAGTAATAGCAAAAAAAGTATAATTATGATAAAGATAAATGAAGAGTTCCTTTAACAAAAGTCGCAAATAGCTGTAAAGTTACATGTCTCGCGAGACGAGATGCGTATTTATAAAAGGCTGCACTGCGACCATCTAAACTGGATATAACAAAGCAATTTTGGAATTCAAATACATTCGCCGACTATTGCTATAAAAAATTGCTATATAAATCCCATCGTGTTTGATCGTGCCACCAGAAACGAATCGCGGGATTTTTGCGTTATTCGCAGCACATGGATATCCGATTATGAAACTGTCGGCAATCACGTTTCTTCATTATTCTCGTTTTTCGGCGAGCGGGGATAACATCCGTCCCAAAATAAACGCTCACGTCGCACGGCTTGATAGAAACACGAGACGAGATCGATATACAACCGTGTGCAGTGCCGTGCCGGTTGCCACATCATGGAAAGAACTTGAAACCGGCAGCGACATTGCCGCGTAAATAATTGAAACCACGAAATGGATACGTCAGTCGACGTGATTTACATGAATGTTTGATATGTTGTCGCCCGCTCAAAATCTGAGACGCGACCGCTAAACGTTTTCTCTCCTCGGTTACGGTGTCTTTTGGGATTTTACGTAGAATCCTGTGTCGGTGCGCACAAAGATTATATTATATAGAAAGTATTATATAAAACAGGAGAGAAAAGATATCGCACACTTTACTTTTTCTTGTATCATGACGTTTCATTATACGTACACTTATTGTTAGATAAATTTCCATGAACTGAACCTATTAAATAGCGTTTCCAACGGGTTAATTTTTCCGATTAAATTATGTACATATCCGGTGAAATGCAGTTACCGATGAAAAACCGATCATATTTTTCATCGGCTATACAATTTAATCGGATATGTCCGTTTGTTATTATGTAATTGGATTATCCGATTATACTTAATCGGATATTTTTCTCATTCATACGTTACCGTATTTCAACATTATATTGATAAATTTTTGGCATACAAGTTATTCTTCAATCTTTGTTATTTTAGTTAACGTCAGTCTTGAAATTTATTTGCCATACATTAATGTTAAACGCGTTATGAATTTCCGCTAGAACGAAATCTTACATAAGAAGCTGTACAATTTTGAAAGTAGTGTCGTGTAGTTGCTTCGTACTTTGCAATACTCTGTTGTGTCATGTGGCGAAGGCGACGGCGACGCATAAATAATGGAAACTGTGAGACCGATGCGTCAAGCATAATACAGTAAAAATTTAACTAGGCGCCGTTTCTCTGTCGATTCGTCTCACTCGAGATATTTTTAAATTTGCGATCGCGCTGAGGTCTTGCTTTTAACCCTTCAGTTGCACTATTTTTTATAGTACGACGCGTGTGGTCTTGAAAGACCTCGATATAAAAAATTAATTTATATTTTTCTATCGCGAATTCAAGTATTTTCCTTTAAATAGTTTTTCGGATATGTAGAATGCAAGAAAACACTTAACGTTTGCAAACAACGACGACTGAAGGGGTCATTGCATTTTTCGATGCCAATGTTAAAATAGTCCAAAGAAACAAATACGAAAAAGCAAACGAGAAAGAGTGGTTGGATCAGAGCGAAATGGGAAGATATGGCACGGATTTGCATATCATTTTACAAATTCTGAACAATGCTGCCTTTCCGCGTCTCGCGCTTCTACTTCGCGAAATTTGTAAGGACAGCCGTGTACAAATCTGCAAATGCACTGAAAAGTATAAATTTCCAAGCCGATTTCAGTTTCGTGCTTGCCATGATTTAAATAAAAATGCATAAACAAATGCAAAATTAATATTATTTCACCATACATCGTATTTACTTGTATTAAAATTGAGTTTTAGCTAAATGTAGAACATAGACTTATCTTTCTATTTATAGTTACACAGTATATAATAGTTAACAAAGAGATAAATATGATGACTTGGAAACGTCATCTAGAATGTCATATATAAAAGTGTAATTCGATAATATATGCGGTCGACCAGACGAACGTTATCTTCGATATCGTGCCTTCACATTAGAATCCCAGTTGACATCAGGGAGAAAGTCGTAATAATTCAACGAGACCGTTCACCCAATCTCCCCAGTTAACCGAAGAGGGGAATACGGGACGAAGAGATTTGACGCCTCCGGGGAGACGTAGACTTCCTTTTTGCCAGATTTTGCTGTATGGAATCGCGCGAAAAGGGACTCGGGTCGGATCATACCGCTGAAATACAACCCAACGGAGGAAACGGCTCTACTTACACTCTGGCGCCGTAAAAGATTCCTATTAAAATACGACGTTGCGTACGTGGTCCATCAGCTACGTCGTAAGAGCCAGAAAGAGAGAGAGAGAGAGAGAGAGAGAGAGAGAGAGAGAGAGAGAGAGAGAGAGAGAGAGAGAGAGAGAGACAGCAGAGTCCGCGTGCCACTCGCTAAAGAAGTCGTGTCGTTCTCTGAGATAGTATCGCGGAAAGCGTTGCGTCGAGTACTTAAGAAAATGAGAACTTTAATCATCGGCCAGTTTCGTACCTAGTTTCTTTTCGGTGAACGCCCAACGCTCCTCTCTTTTCCCGAGAACATTCGCAAGTCCTCGAGGCGAGATCGTAACGAAAACTACATGCCATAACCATAAATTCTTCAACCTGCTGGACCAGTTTATCCTATAATATCTGATTGTCGAAATGTAGGACGAGAGCGATATGAAACGTATCCATCACGGTGAAAAATCGATATTCCCTATCATTCCATATCAACGATTGATATATGCATCTCATGAGTTTCTTCTACTGTTAAAACATTTGTTGTTGATAAAATCGTGCCACTCGATTGAAAAAAAATTGAAAAGTAAAGCTGCGTCGACCTTTTCTGTACAAGCGAGAAATATAACTGCTTTCCAATTTCTTGATGTAGACGTCATATCTCGATTTGTCGAGTCTCGAGAACAAATGTGTGAAATATATTATGTTCCATATGAGAGCCGATGATCTAACAAGAGGATTTTACGAGTGATCGATCATAAAACATCATTATCGGGATTCGACGTCGTCGGGAAAGCGACAGTATCTCGACGTCTTTCTTCTTACGATTGACAGTGCAAATAATTTATCCTTCGCGATAAAAATCCACGTTTCTCTATGCCAATCTACGCTATCCCTCTCGCAAAATTATAATACGCTCGAGTTCGATGTAATTCAACCCCGTTAACTCTTACATAAATTATTGCCAAAGGATGTATTGTTTCCGAATATTTCATATCAAGTCTTCTGTCGTAAAAATCCGATTTTTGTGACTCGTCTAAAGATTGTTCAAAGAAGGACAGACAATTCTCTCGCCACACCTACGAATCTCGCATTCTCTACTCTAGCGAACTCTAGCGGACCATTAGTATCTGTCAGGAAGCATATAGAGAAACGAGCTAAGGATGCAGGAAACAAGACGAAGAAGACGGAGGAGATAGGGAAGAATGAGGAAAGGGGGCAGAAACATCTCGCGCTCGTAATATCCAGCCGTCTCTAGGATACAATGAAAGTTTGGACGAGACGCGCGCGGTCCGTCCGCCACCCCTGGCTCTTATTCTTTTTTTCAGCCACGCTATTTGTCTCCAGACTTCTTCGTTCTCTTCTTGCGTCAGAAAAACGGCAGGCACGACGGCCAAGGACACGGCCTGGTCGGGTAATGTACGAAAAGCGCTTGTTCACATCCTTTCGTGGCGACGTATAGCACCGTCTGGCAGAATTGCGGCTGGCCGAAAGTGCAGAGCAAATCTAAACGCGGAAAAGAGTGCACGGAGGTTTGCTTAGTTCTGCAGATCGAAGAAACGAGAAAGGACGGGAATTGTTTGGCCACGGGACAATTTGTCACGATCAATCGCGTGAGCTGCAATCTCGCTGCATTCCATTGACCTCCTATTGTTATAATTGATCATTTATCAAATTTTCTCATTCGGAAGAAGTTTTTTTTTAAAAAAACATTAACAGTTAATTACTTAAGAGAATTCATAATCGTGATCAGATACAGTTAAACATTTCTTCATTCTTTATTCCTCCAGAACTTTGAATATTTCATAAATAATATAGTTTCATGTTTTAAATATAATTAATTTTGCTACAAGCAAACAATGTGCTATCTCAATAACCGATTGATGCCTATAATATCAACATACACTATATCTCAAAAATTCTTGCTTGAAAAGAAATTGCATTTCCGCCCGTGCGTTCTTGCTTGCGCCAATAATTCGCTATCTTTTCTTTAGTACCGAACGAAGTATTAAAGTCGCATGTCAATATCCTATCGAGATTCGTCACTCCTTCTAACGATATCCTCGTTTCTGTCTAGTATACTAGATTCGAGATTCGCATACGTGCTTTTATCTTGACGCGCAGAAAGTGAGTGGCAGAAAGTGAATAAGCGAGCGGGTAAAAAAAAAGAGGAAAAGAACCGTTCGCTCAGAGAGAAAGGAATGATGAAACGATGTAAAGACTGATAAGATTGGAATTGTAAGATAGAGTTACGTAGCGAGTATTTGCAACGGACAAGTCAGAAATTTTCCAAAAAGAACAAATGACAATTAGCATTTTAAGGACAATTATTTTTAGTTAAATTACTCGTTTAAGAAGTTTGAAATTTTATCGTTTAAGGAGATGCTGGAGTGATTCTGCACTTTTGGCACCTTTTGCTCCTAAAACTGTATTCGTGAAAACTAATTCGTGAAAACATTTGTGTAATATATAAATTATATGGCTTTTGTATACGAACCAATAGTGTCCCACTATTCGGACTAAATCAGAGAACAGCAGGGTATAATTGAAATTAAGTTTAGAAGCTTAACAAAAAATCTATTCATAGATTCACAAATGTTTTCATGAATTGACAGTTTTAGGAGCAAAAGGTGTCAAAAGTGCAAAATCACTCCAGCATCCCCTTAAGCTCATAGTTAAACGAAACAACTTTCAAATTAAATGCAAAATTAAATAATTACAAAACAAATATGAACTGAATAAATTAAAAGTATTTTGTTAACAGATTGTTTATGCGACTACTGTGGAAAGATTGCAGTGGCGAACACATACGTGAAAATAGGAGAGTTTTCTAATTTAATTCTCTTCCTCTACCGTATTCATTTGAAGTTTTAATGGATTCATTCCAATATATTATTTCCCGTACTATCTCTCGTATTGGGAACCGACAGAATTAAATTCGATTTGCATGCTCGTATGATGCGAATGCTTTTAATAAACTAAACCGCACACATTGGAAAATTACGCGTGAAACTGTCTATATACTCTTTACATTCTTTCCACCTGTATAATAAAATGCAAAGTAAATTGAGAAAAATTCTTGCTGATATTTTATACAAAACCTATTCGACCAGGCGTCATTTCGTTCAATGCCTTATCATCGATCTGAAATTCTATTATCAGCTGCGCTCGACGAAAATATCACTTTTTCGTTCTGAATTCACGAAACGGCATCATCGATTCCCAACGTGACCCAGCGGCGCGAAAACGGGACCTTCTGACCCGGTTTCCTCGCAGATGCCATATCCGTTTTCGCTCGTGGCACATCCTTCCCATAAAATTGTTTTTTTTTTTTTTACGTGGCGTGGATGTCATCTCCGATCAATGACAGGAGTGTCGACTTGTGTCACAGCGTCAAAATACTCTTCAGCGGATTTATCCGTTGAAGTTTTGAATGCGACTATTTTAAAAGCGACTATTTTCAAAAGCGACTCACGGGAGATTTTGCGAGTTCTAGCGGAAAATCCATAATATCGCGAGCGCATTTACCTTTGACGCTTCTCCGGACACTCTGTGCGCGAAAGGACAGATTCGGGCGAGTTCAGGATAATTTACGGTACGTTATTTGCGGTTAGGCAGAGAATTTGCATCGCGTGCACCACCACGATGCCTAGTCTAATGCTTTCAGCGTAATCAATAACACTCTGATAACTATGATTATACACTTCACGTTATTAACAGGCATAATGCGGGCCACGTAACAATTCGTACAAGCATCGAACGTCAATTCCTATCCGCCGTTCGATTCGCAACGCGCTGCTATCGCTCGTGGTCAGGTACGCGTGTCTAATCGAATATGTTGTTAATTGTGTCATCGAAAACGCGGTTCCACACCGGCTCTGTTACAGCCCGATACAGTCGGGGGCGTAAAATGAATCTAGTAGAGCAAACAAAGTTTAATTGACCCATCTGTTCGTATGTAAATTTCAGGAACGTAATAACAAAGGAAAATAAATGTGCATGTATAAAAGATGTTACCGATTTTAGTTTTATTTGCAAGCTGCTTGTGCGATCGGACACAAGCAGTAAAATAAACTGTAAATGTTTTATCAATATTCGGAATGGAATGAAAATTGCCGTTGGAATAAAAATAAAAACTCGTCGAGAGAGTACTTGGTATGCAAGAGCTTGGTGGGACAGGTCGTTTCTGAGTCCTATAATCGCTTCTCTAATTATAGTAGAGGCAGGCGCGCTCGTGTGGCGGCCGCAACAGTTCGGCGTGCTAGCACGAAAATTTTGATGCACCGTAACTATCCGAATTATCATGTAAATGGCATTCTCCGGGCACCGCGTTGTGTTTTCGCCCGGTCGCGGCTCCTTGCGACAGTGATTTATGCACGAGGTACACAGCCGGCAGATAGGCGCGTGCGCCTACGCCGGATGTTGGCATTCAAGATCCGTGCCGACACACACGCGCGTACACATATGCGTCCTTTGCGCGAAATTTTGTGGTTCGCGTATGTACGGCCGCGCGCCGCCACTCCTCGGATACACAAGAGTAATTGTTTCATTTATGAGTAGATTCAGTCGCTTTTAAACCGGCCGCGACGCTGCATCGCGAATTACGACCGCTCACCGCAAAATAATCTCAGCCACGCTCGCGCGGTCCGCCGTCACCGGCGGTTTTAGCTTACAGCTTCTGATACTTACGCAATTCGCCGCGGATGTAAGCACGTTAAGAGATTACGGATGAATTAAGCTGGCCGGACAAAGGAGCCGGGATAAGAATGAAATACGTGTTGCAATTTAACAAGGGCTCGATTACGCACGGTCGCGAATTGCGGCGGGGAGCACGCGATCACACAGTCGATGCGCTTTTATATTTGCACGAGAATATATGATTTTTTTCGCGACCGTTATGCCTGCGACAATTGCTATATCTATGCCGAAGCCGTGTTCGAAAACGAGAATGATTTGGTGGAAAAACGCAGTGGCGCTCATCGCGTGCAGTTTACCGAACGATCCACGAGACATAGAAAAATGTTGTAATATTATTTCTTTAAAGTAGACACAGTAAGATAAACGAAGTATGGGAAAACGTTGTAATATTATTTTACTAAAGAAAACAAGTTCGATTTTCTTTTTTTTGGAACATTTGCAAGAAAGATAAGCCGGCTATAAATAGCTGCCAGTCAAAGTCAAACTATGAAATTTATTGCGCTGTAATTGGTCGTTTGCTGCTGCCTGACTTACAGTGCAATAAACCACGAACGTGACGCGTTTCGCTTGGGATCGGCGAACTAGAAGATAATCAATTAGCACAATAAAGCAATTAAAAACGTTATTACGGTATCAGACAGACGTCTATCGTCTCGTTGATAAAGAGAACGGAATTATACGAATTGCAAACACTATCAAATATGAAACTTAACTGGCTTGTAAAGTCTGTTTTTTCGCAAAAACATAGCGATGTTTGGCACCGTTATGTAAATTAACAATTTAGAAAGATAGCGGTACTTTCTTTTAAAATACAAACGTAAAAGAAATTCGTGAAAAAAATTGTAATCGTAATTGTACGCGTGAGAAGAATTGCAATAGTACGATAGTAATTTGAATTCTGTTAAGTGAAAAAATATACGAGATAAAATGTGAAAAATTAATGAAATATTTTACAATCAGCTGAAACGCTTTTGTCTCTTGTAAATTTGATTAATTTTAATGCGCCAATAAAATACACTAAACAGAGAAAAGTTGGACGGTTTAAAATGTAAAAAGCAATTAAAATCTTTCGATAACTTAATTAATCGCGCCGCTGACGTGTTAATGGGTACCACTGGCCTTATACATCATCCGTGGGACAACGTATCGCCCGCGTTCGTTGGAGAACGACTATAACACGGCCGCAAATTTATAACGGAATTAATATTAATTAATACACCCAGCCATAGATAACCGGACAAATTCCAGCGAACACGGCGCCAATTTTGCACTGTCAGCTTTCGACCATCTCTCATACTCGCACAAACTCGTGAAGAATAAGTTTCCTCTGTTTGTTGATTTTCCGCATTATCACTACACAATTCTGTATGTCAATAGAACGATCTAGAATACAGTTGACTGATAGCACCCTTTATTTATCTTACTATATAAAAACCTTTCACATAGATTTTAAATTACCGGCACCGATTCACTGCTCATACAATATGTTTCACATACACGTCCACGTCGCGTATATCCATTTTATTAATGTTAAAGCGTTTTCTCTAAATTATTTTTACATCTTTTTAATTTTAAGCGCGCACGTCATAACATATTTATCGAAGTTTTATGCAACAATGTATTTAATTACTGTGTTTTTAATTAATGCGAACGAATCGGAATTATGCATCGTTTTGTCATTAAACAGCATATCGGACCATGCAAACTATTCAAAATATTTGCAATCTTTAAAAATGCCATCGCAATACTGTTATTAGTAAAAAATTCCATGAATATTAGCTCATCGAATTCCTGAACGTGCGTCGAAAGTTTCGTTTTATTTCTTATTTAATTCATGGGAGATTATTCCTTTGAAACGTTGTAGACGCTATTTAAAATTTTCAGAATAGTGCAAATAATACACTTCAGTAAGGTCTTAGCGATATTTTATAATATCGCTTTGCCGGAGGTAACGAGAATGGACTTAATTATTAAAGATTTTCTTTGAGCTAGCTCTCCGGCGAAATTGATCAGAAAGGATTTCGAAAAGTTCCGAATCGTATAGAAGAAATACTGCGGTCACCGTAAACTATCGATTCTATTCTTGAAGTTCTTTCGGAATGGAATTTCATTTTGGGCAACGTTATAAATTAAACGCTATCTTCCGACCGAGTTGCAATAAATGATCATCCGTAGGACGCTTATATTCCATTTGTGCCGATAAAAGTTTTATTAATTTTAGCAATCGAAATTTCCTTTCCTCGCATTGCTAAATGTATTTGAATATCTTGCGAATAATATGTCTATCCGAGTTGTAGCGAGTAAAATTTGCAGTTTGCAGTTTGCAGTTTTTTCCCCCGAAAACTTTCACTGCACTGTTAACATTTTTATTTTAAAATCAAATCTCTGCGATCTACTACGACCGTTACTTTGATAGTCGATGCAAACCTTTTGAAATAGCTTGTATGGTATTTCCGTTAATCCGGTAAAGTGCATTAAATCAGCAATTGCTCGACCCGGAAGTACTCGTACCTGGCACGACCGATTATGGCTTACCAATAAGAGCTCGAGATGTTCGCGTTAAGTGCACATGACGTGCGTGTTGTACGTTGTCCTATAAATAAACCACATCGAAGAATGTAAAATGCATGAAGGTATTCGCAAAATGATGAATTCGCTGGAATACTGTTGCACCAATAAATTCTAAATTTTTGTAACTATTCAATTCGTGCATTTTTCAGCATTGCCCAAATATTGTTATCTCTTGTTGCAAAAAAACATATCTACAATCACGAAAAAACCCGGTTTTATAAAATCTCGCAAATAAAGCCTCTGTTACATCTCAATTAACAAATATATTCACAATTTTTTTATGGAATATAACTGTATAGTTTTACAAAATGCAGTGTCAATTTTTATAGCAATTCAAACAAAATTAAATTGCATCCTTACCTAATTCGGTAAAAGTTTCTTGTGACACAGAAATACGATACATGAAAAAATAAGTAATGTCTATCGTAGTAAAACTGTTGTAAAGTTATTGACTATGTATGTGATACTAAAACGAATTTTGGTTATTTGTCTTTCATTTATCGTGTCACTCAATTAGTGCAATAACCAGTAACCAGGTTTTGTAAATAGGACTTTTGTTACCGTGTTTTTAAACACAACGGAGAATACTGCAAAGAGATTTTTACGAAGATATAACAGATTTCGAATAAATATGTTAAAATTTTATCAACAGCGAAACATCGTCTATCAAATCTTAATAGTTCTTTTCGGTTACGTTATTTTATTTATCTGCTCGATGCTATTGTGTCTACTGTGAAAAAACAAACTCTTGTTTTACTTAAACGTATTACACTTTTAAACCTTGTACCTCTGAACGTGTATCGAATATCACTGTGTCGCGTGTTTATTTGATCTCCGTACGATTAAAACGTTTGCCGTATTCCATGCAAAAAATGTTTTGCAGGTGTAAATCACTTTTTCGTGTAAAATTTCAGTATTTATGCATGTGAATAAAAAATACAAAAACAAAACAAAAAGATAAAAGGTCAGGAAACTAAAGACAAAATAAAAGTTTACACAAAACTTACCATTTCCGATCTATTAAAACTACTGCACTATAAAAAGTTAATATTTATTTTCGAAGCGTGTTCTCTCGCTGATAATTAATTATATTTTACAAAGAAATTAATTGTTCCGTTTAAAATATCGTTAGTGTCATTTAAAACGTTAGAAATTATTTGAAAGGGAAGTGTACATCATATAGTTGAGTTCACATACTCATTAACCGAGTCAATGTACCTCACGCGTTGCGTCAGCGTTACGTCTATAAACGCTGGCGCTGGATTTGCATATTAATAATTAACCCCATGATTAAATTGCATGCTATTGTGTGCCAAAAACTGTCGAAATATTAAATTAGATATTAAGGGATTGCATCAACGAATCTGTTAATTGTAATACCTGATTTCGAGAGAAAAGCTGTTTTCAGATTTACCATTCCAAATTGATGATAATTGTTTGCGCAAATATGAATTTAATACAAATGCAATCGTAGTTCTCCAAGTACTTTGCAGGAAACTTTTCCTTGAACCCTGCACGAGGGATTGACATCGTTTTCGCGAACAGAGATGAACTTGTTCTATACTGGCGCAACGGTATCGGTTAGGAGCGTTCCACCATTGATTACGCGACGTTTGATCAAAGGTAAAGTTGTGACGCGCTGTCGATTGTATGCGAATCGATGAATCGACATGTGCATTGCGCCGAAATAGATCGACGAGTACGTGTGCACACGCGTGGCCACGGCTGCGGCAAAGTGGCTGCATTCTGGATTGACTACTGTATCCGCGCGGAATACCGTCGAGTGAAATTCCTTTCGCGTTTCCGTCGTCTTGCTATGCGCCGGACTTACACTCAGTTTGAATACATTTCCGCTACGCTCGCGCCAGGTCAAAACATGACGAATGCGTGGCCAAGTGAATAAACAGCAATTGCGTTATTTAATGAAAAAAAATGTGGCAAACGTGGCGCAGAGAAATGTCCGCTAGTAAATAAATAAACGGAAAGATCCGAGTTTAAATCCACGGACACCGCTGATTTTTTCGGAATCTCTCGAAGGAAAGTGACAACCACCGAGAGTATTCTGCCAAACATATCCCTTTAGGGGCACAGCCTTTCAGGTTGGAGGTTCCCTTCGGCAAGGTTAGCAGCCTACTGAAGATAAAGTAAAATCAAATGCTTAAAGTACCAGAACGAACTGGATAAAACAGGCTTTAAGCCTAATATACGAGGAAGAGAAGAAGAGAAGAGAAAAAAATTCTATTCCGGATGCAAGAACATTTTTAATTTGTAACAGCACCAATCGCGCAATTATTGTAATTCGCGCAAAGTTTTAATTTATTCATTATCGGAATAATTACTTTGAAACAGTACGCTCGCGATATTTCTCTCTGCTTAAATGCATCAAGTGAATAGCTGTTTAACGAAGGATGCTCTTAGTACATAAATGTTAATTTCCTCGTGTGCTTTATAAAACCGTATTTACTGAGGTGTGAAACACGTTAGAGCAATTACCGTAACAGATAAACGGATGTAAAACCTACAATGAGGCAATCTTGTTCCCAGATATAATAACCGGTCAATTAATAATTACGTTTCCTCGGGAGATCGCACAGATGAACCGAAAAAGCGTCTCTTCGCGCGGACCGAGAGGTGAGGCGCCGAGGAGCCCGTGAAATCCAATATCCAATCTGCGTTTTTCCTAACGACACTGTCGGACGAGCTGTGCAAGGGAGGCGCGTAAAACAGCACACGACTGGACGAGCGCCAACTTGGAAATAAAAATCGCCAATTCCGTTCGTTAACGCTATCGACATTTTTATGTCCCGCTGCGCTCCGTGTTAGCCCGGGTCGGCAGAGACGAAAAATCGGGATGGGACTTTCCGACGAACGCACTCGTCGGTCGCGATCGATAAAAAAAAAATGCAGAACCCACCGGCGCAGTTGGGCTTTGTTTGTTTCATATGAAGCCCACGACCGAGTCCGATGATTACGCGACGGAAGAATTTCGTTGTCCTGAAAAAATTTTGCAGAGCATCGCGCTCGTAAGTCTATAAAGTCTGTAGAGCGAACGTGGGAACAGTTGCGCGACGTACAAATAGTGCTCCGCGACACTTAGGCCCAGTTTCATAGTGGCTAGTTAGCTTAACTAGTTGTTAAGGGATGCTGGAGTGATTCCACACTTTTGGCACCTTTTGCTCCTAGAACTGTCAATTCACGAAAACATTTGCGTAATATACAAATTATGTGGCTTTTGTGTACAGACCGACAGTGTCCCACTATTCAGATTAAGTGAAAGAACAGCATGGTATCATTAAAATTAAGTTTAGGAGCTTAACAAGAAGTCTATTCACTCGAATAAGTTAATATTGAATAGATTTTTTGTTAGGCTTCTAAACTTAATTTCAATGATACCATGCTGTTCTCTGATTTAGTCCGAATAGTGGAACACTGTCGGCTCGTACACAAAAGCCACAGAATTTGTATATTATACAAATGTTTCCACGAATTGACAGTTCTAGGAACAAAAGGTGCCAAAAGTGCAGAATTACTCCAGCATCTTCTTAAGTAGTGATGCCAACCACTGATACAAAATTCGGTAAGCTATTTATAAGGTTAGATTTTGACAAGTTGCATTTTCGCAAATAAGCTTAAAATATATATACATATATATATATAACCTTGTAAATAGCTTACCGAATTTTGTATCAGTGATTGGTATCACTACTTAACAACTAGTTAAGCTAACTGGCCACTGTGAAACTGAGCCTTACAATTAATGACGTGCAAAGTTTAAAACGTATAAAAAATGCCGCTATAATTCGTTGTTATCTTGTTCATTAGCGGCGCAGTCGCCGTGTAAAACGCAAAGCACAACAGATTGCATTATGCCCTTATTACTATTCACGATGTAACATCATTATACATATAATTATGTTTTTCGTATATTAATTTCGTACTGTGAAGATAACAGGTTAATTAAATGCGGCAATTCTACCCAAATGAAATGCATGCACATATTCAAAACGGTGAAAGCTAATATTCCCAATACTAAACTATTTCAACTTTGGCATCCGTTGTAAAACATATAATATATGTTGTTGCAGATAATGTATACTTTCCAAGCATGTATATGATATTATATTATCATCGAGATTATCAAAATCATCACGTATTGAAATCATCGTCGACTGACCGCAATTGCGCTACGACTATTCATGCACTTAGCACCTCGTTATTGACGAGTGTTTCATCACTAACACATCGGCGACGGGAGCTCATGATATTTCCTTGTTGAATGATCGACGCATTATCGCAATATAAATGCTATAAATAAAGCATTATTAGCGTTTCACGCGCGTAGCGTTTATTCCACTTCGCGTTTACATTACGCAATCGATTTCTTGTTTGCCTACCGAAAAAAGCTCTCGATCGGAGATCCGCAATCGAGAAGTGTAAATCACCGCAGTTCCGGGCGTTGGGCCGGTTAGAAAGAATATCGGGCTGAAACGAAAGGGCGCCGGATCCACGTATCTCCCGCAAATACCGGGGAAATAATATGCGAGCGCGGGCCGGAAGCGCGTCGAGGCCGCCACCCTCGGCTTATTGGACGCGAGTATACTCGCGAGAGGTCGCCGATGCACCGTAAATCCGCTCTCTATCGGTGCTAATAAATCCGCCGAACTTTCGCCGTTACTTGGAATAACTTGTTTTGCCGTGTGCCAAATTCTCTGTACCGGAAATATTACAAACCCCCGTAGTACATTGAAACGTACGCTCAGAGAATCGCATTGTTCATTGACGACTAAATCGCAGCAACTAAATTTACACTATGATAAATCTGTCCAACTCCCGATATCGAATGGTATCGATTGGACCCGCGCGTTCGGGTAACCGCATCTACATCGCAGCGCATCACCTTTGTAGTCACGCAAGGTACTGTAATCGTCGTAAGGTCGATTTGACTAAATTTGACTGTACGCGGTTCAAGGGTTCTTCGTCGATTGCTCGGAATAATGCATGCAGCGGCGACGCGAATTGCAGTGACCATCCGTTAGTCCAGTACACGACTTCCGTTGGTATTCATGCACGTCTGGATTGATTGCTGATTCCTAATTGCTCCTAAAGTTGCCCCGCCGCGTTTCAACAGCATGCCCAAGAAGTTATGGTCGCCCGGCTGTGTTTACGGAGGCTTGACGTGACGTGGGATACGGTATACCCACTGTCTGGCGTTAACTAACTAACCGTTGTATCATCAGCCGGCTACAATTCTCCGAAGATATCTGTTCTTGCCAATTAGTCGAGTTAGAATTGTGGCCTCAATCAAAGTCGGACAGGGCGCACAGTTCCACCTCAGTGAACTGCCTGTATATCGTATATTCTCGAATGGCAGGCGAAACATTCGGACGGGCAAGTACGAAGAATAATATGCGGCCACAAGAGACGCTTAACTCGGTGCGTCGTAAATATCAATATTAATATTTTGAAGAAAGAAATAATTTCCCAAAAATAAAACAAAATTTGCATCCTCGCGTTTCGAAGTTGCGATTCTTCTCCTTTCTAAAAAAAGAGATGTTACCAGCGCGAATGTCGTTAATATCGAACAGTTGAGGCCTCTTTCCGTGATGCCAATTGGTTTTCTCGAAACGCGGTGTGCTTCACTTCTCTTTTAGATTCGTAGTAAATAAAGATTTGCAATTTAGAAATATACTAACATTTGTTTTCACCAACTATTGAGGTAAAATCTTTAATTTTAGTAATTAGAATTTAAGTAACAATGATTTTTATTCCGATACATTTTCTCGATTAAACAGAATTAATCGTTTAATTAATCGATACCAATAAGTCCGCAGAATGATACACAAAACGTAGTAACAGTCACGGAACAAAAAAAGACAACGAATTCTCAACGGTTTTTTGTTGTTTGTCTCTCGGCGCGGTGACGTACGATGTTTTTGCGTGCCATCGTGTACCCGAAGGTCGCCGCGCTCTCACTCGCTCGCCGAACGTCGTGCCGGTAGGCAGCGGCGAGAGTCGCTCCGTGTGTGTTATTACTTTTGTGTTATCGGCTTTCAAGACTCGATCGCGATGAATAAGGGATAAAACGCTATTGATTTGTACACCTTTATCAGTTAAAAGTAACGTTCCGATTAATTATTAAGTTTCTACAACTTGTAATGAGAAACGAATTGCATGTTGAGGCGACAACTTTATCAACGTATAAATATTTCACGAGATCAACTCATCTAAAATGTGAATGTAAACCGTGGTACTTTGTCGCGGTTACATCTCGTTTACGCACCGCGCTTTTAATTATCTATCGGTTTCGTGTAATCTGTTCCATTTTCGGGAAAAGAGAGAAATTTGTGCGACTTCGGCGTTTGCGCTGTAATTCCCTCTGTCCTTCTTCGCCAATTCAAAAGCGATTTATCCAATATTCTACCGAATAAAAAATGCAAGTTGTTAGTTTGAGTAATTTGTATGATAGAAAGTCACGCGATATTTGTTAATAATATTTCGTGCGTTTCGCGATATTTCACATCGCGTACGGGAGTGTTCGAAATTTCGCGCGATCGATGCTTTTCGCGAGTGAGTGTTGTGTGAGTACAACAAGGAAATCTGAGAGGACGAGCAGGCTTAGGAGGCATCGGGCAACGGCGGGAAAAACGTGAGGTAAATGTCTTACATTTTTATATTATCTGTTGCTTGTGCGAAATAAAGTATATGTTCTGTATTTTTATTTGACTTATTCAAATGATTCGAACGAGGATTCGAATAAGTATTAGAGACAAAACCATACGTATACAATTTTGAGTTCATATTTAAAAGAAAAACTTTTTCAGATTCTATATAATTATTTTAATAAATACCGATTTTAAAGAATATAAAATATAAAGTATATTTAATACAATAATTTTAATTTTACATAATTAGTCTATACTAATCATATGCATATTTGTATTTTTACAGTTTACCATATAAGTTAACGATGTACAACTCTGCTGTTGCGAATCGTATCAGTGAGTGATAAATTACTTTTTATTTTAAATTGACGTTGCGTATACGATTACTTCTTTGCATGTATACAAATTCTTAAAAATGTACAATGCCCAATCATAAATTGCGCGCGCGAAGCGCGCATTTTGTCGTTTCTAGTTCTTTAAAAATGAGATATTGCATGCACATCCTTCGATGAGAAATTGATTGCATTTTTATTTCACGTTTCTAAGTTTTAAATAAACTGCAAATAAATTTCATTTCCTAATAAAAATAGTGCATTTCAACTTTTTACGCGCGCGTTTTAAGAGCGTGAAATAAGCGACAAGAATTATAAGTCAGATAACCTATTGTGCTGAATACACCAAAGTTACAAGAGAAAGGGATAGAAGTTGTTTTGAGTTATACTTTGAATTTCAGGATCGTTGAGTTAGCGCGTGTGTGGTAACACCGACAACGGTTGTTTGTAATTTACCGTGAATTTGCGCTGTAAAATATTCAAACTTCGTTATCTTGGCATGACGTTCGCTTCCTTCACGTACTTCCTTTGTATGCCGAGCGAAACAGATTGTCTTATAACAATTTATTATGGAAATTCAAACATTTAAGTCAGCGCAAACATTGCTCTTGGTATTTGTCGACCCGGTTTTAAAAGTAATACCATTACGCTCGACCATGTCACTGCATTTTTCATGCTGGCGCGTGAAAATTATGGTTTAACCATGATAACAATTCCATTAGCAAGATGACATTACTGCGATATAATTCATTGTTACAATGGCAGTAAAGAATTGATACGCCGAAATACATTTCCCAGACATACTTAGAATTTACACTACAGTATTTACGTAAGATAAAAGAGAATTTTTTAAATAAAATTTTTCTATCTGAATTTCATCAAATGATGAAAATCTCAACAAAAAGTTACATGTATATTGCCGTTCGGAAATATTTTCAGAAATTATTTGATATGCACTAACAAAGTTTTATGGTTTAAAAAAACTACTTTATATAAACAATTTTCTAACGTTCTCCGTGTTATGCACTCCATGCATTTTAATATTAAGCTCTAAAAGTTGCTCAGGATAATCGAAGAATAAAGGACTCTTATATGAAATGATGTGTCTCTTGAGAACATCGCTCCGTCTTATTTAAAAGAGGAAAATATTTAAAGTAATTGTTCCAAGAGACAAAACGAATTTTTTCACGCTAATCCAAAAAGGGCCAGAATGCGAGTCACTTTCTAAAGTCACTGTGTGCAGTGGATTAAATCCAATTCCGCCGATCCCGGGCTTCCGGCTGTTCACGCGTCGAAGCTATGGCGATTGAATTTCCCTAGAAAAACTTGGCGCGAAAAACACGACTTTCCGATGGAGGGATACTAGCAGCTGGCGAAACAGATTTGAGAGCGGACAACGCGATGTAGAACGAGGTCGGAAAGTAATTCTACCGGTTGCAGGGAGCGGAAAAATAAGAACGTTGTACGGACGCAGATATCGATGACAATTAGCACTTCTTGCTTTTCGAGACGCCGTCACGGTGGAACAGCGGAGGAGCTTTCACACGCGGCTTGAGCGTGCTTCAAACTAACTTAGGGTTAAGAAAGTCGAGCAAAACCCCTGTTTCTCTCCGGGAACGTCTCATGATTCCGACGAGGGTGCACGACGAGGGTAAGAAAGCGCGCGTGGGTGGACGGCGGTAAGAATCGTGTAAGGGGTTGAGCGCGGGCGGGGCGAAGGCAGAAGAAGAAAAAGAAGAGCGCCTGGAACCGCCGTGGGATCTCCGTAGCGATTTGTTCGCGGGGGTTTGATTTATAAGTCTGTGAGAGCCGCCGTGGGACGGAGAGGGGTATGCCTACACTCCCACCGGCGTTTCTTCGTTCGCCGTTCGGGGTGGAAGAAACCGAAGGGGTTGGAGAGAGCTCGGCGAGGAATGAAAAAGGAGGAACGGAAGAAGCGCGGGTAACAGAGGAGTTTCGGAACGATCGCCGGCCCGTGGCTTCACTTACGGATGATGCATTGCTCCGTAGTCGACTTCAGGCACAGAAGGATGGAACCGCGGTAATGGATTCGAAATGGCTGGAAATAGTCGGCCGCTGTCACCGAGCCACCTCTTTCTCTCTCTCTCTTTCTCCCTCGCTCCCTATCTCCATCTCTCTTCGCTATCTGTATCTTCTTTTATCCATCGCTCGAAATTCACGGCACGCGATGTACTCCTTCAAGAACAGACCGGTGTGCATGGAACTTCACAAGAGTCTCGTCTATTTTTTCGGCTGAACTTTCGCTCGCGCGAACGAGCAACTGCGATATATTCAAAAAGCAGATCGCTCGCGCCACTGAATATTTCAGAGAATATATCAATCGTACGGTACAATATAGGATTGATCCAAAGCTTTCGTACTTTCAAGCTAATTGACTTGTAATAATTTTCGGATTTTGAAAACGAGATAAGATGAAATTAATAGTTGAATGTAGATTTAAGGCGCCACTTCAGAAATGCACGAGATGAAGAGGTTCGCATCCGTTCTTACATTCTAACGCACTTTGCGACCACGAAGTACTGCGAATCTTAACACGTACGATGCAGTTGCGGAAGCTCTTTTATAGCTTGTGGTACCCATTGTCGAACGGCGGAGGAATTGTGATTCTAGCAGGCAATACCCTCCGTGCGCCGAATAACGGCCTAACTGACAACATAGTAAGAGAGTTTGCCGTGAAAAAAAAGCAGTGCCGGGATAGCTTCTTGAGGGAAAATATTTCTCGAAAGACTCGCATTTCTAAAAATATAGCATAACGCACTAATTGAATGTATGCGAGTTTACTCTTTTGTGAAAATTCAATATCTATACATTTCCATCTTCTAATTCTTTATTAGACCAATCATGATTATAGTGTATTTTACACTTCGAACGAAAGTGCGCAAATATTTAACACAAAATTGACTGAATAATTAACAATAAATTGATTACACAAATTTAAAATATTGTCATTAAAATATAATTGGCTACAACGCAACAAGCGTGCGTTGTAGCCAATTATATTTTAATGACAATATTTTTAATTTACCATCTCTTAAAGTAGAGAATCTCTAATGCATAATTCTTCAGTATAAAACCTTTAAGTATTATTATTTATTTACTGCCGAGTGCTGCTGCCTGAAATTTTAAACAGCGCACTCAATACTGGATGCGTCACGTAATACATTATATAAGTTTACGCGAAAATGTGCGACACAAAAGCTGGTGCTGATCTTCTAAATTGATAGTGACGCGGACGTTCGACGTGTCGCCTGATTCCGTGGACACTGGAACGTTCGTATCGCGTGACTTGAATTCCGAATGACATATGGAAGCCGATACATGTCTTTCACTCTCCTCTACCCTTTCTTTCTCTTCGTCTACGCCGCTTCCGTCTACCCCCTATCGTAGACACGAGCGTGTGAAGCGAATCAATTTAGCTCGGTCAGCATAGATTCCATGTCAAGATGAGTTACACCCATCCATGAGCAAGTTATAGGCTAGACAGACGTAAAACTGTTTCAGAATTTCTGAAATGTACACATAAACGCCGTAGTATCGAATTTCTGAAATTCTCTTCACCCTCAGTGTAACGCAATATTCCATTAAATATGACCGCCCCTTGCAGCAAACCGATCAAGTCCATTATTTCGACGTTTACTTTATGTTGATAGAAAATAGATAGTACTCGCTCGGACACGTAACACCTTCGGTATTCATTTAAACGCGCAAATACATACGTATGCATATATACTAGAAATAATTTAAAGAAACTTCCCTTACATATATATATCCATAAGGGAAAATGTTTGCACGATATGTGGATGTATGGACATATGGGCGGAAAAATCAAGTGAAAATATTATCAACGTCAGTGTTTTCTTGACCACACCTGGCACCATACTGGGCGTCTCACCAATTCGACCACCGAGGCATATGGTAAAGGCGCAGTTCACAAAAGTCGAAAATATACGCTAGACATCTTTGTACTGTTATTGCGACAAATATTACCATATTCCCGGTGGTCGAATTGGTGAGACGCCCGCCTAGAACGTAGAGTGGCCCAGGTTCAAACCCTGGCTGAGGTAATATTTTTCGCAATAAATTTTCTGTATTATTAAAGATGCCAGGTATGGTCAAGAAAACACTGACGTTGTTAATTACCGCTGGCAACATTGAAGAATTCTGATTAGTTGAAAATATTATCTTCTTATATTAGTCCTTGTTTTTTGCTTTAAAAATACACCTACACGGAGAGCATTTTCTCTGAAAATTTATCCTGAAAATCATATGATCGTGGGACATCGTGGCATTTTGAAAAACTTTGCGAGTTTCTTGAAATTTTACCATACATTCTACTAGTAATTATACTTAATACATATTTTATTAATAGAATGTATGGGTAAAATTTCCAAAAACTCTCATAAAGGTCTTCAAAATGTTGTCCCACGTTGTCCCACGATTACATGATTTTCAGGATGAATTTTTAAAGAAAATTCTCTCCGTGTACATCAAACGTTTTAAGACTGTTTTGATTTCGGGGTAGCCGGAATTTGCGGATATAAACTATCGAACGTTTAAACTATCTGAACTTGTAGATGTATCGTTAGAAACGATTTAAGCTCTTCGACTAGTTAGTCACGAATTAGAGATTCCGAATTTAATCGTGGATTACCGCAGAGTCAGTTTCACGAAATGCACGATGTATCTGCCAAAAGGGGCAAGTTCCCCTAGCGAACTACATTTCCAGATCCTTTGCCTTTGATGAAAGGCAGCTAAATTGATGTGTTAAATTTCGCATAATGAGAGCTACGATATATCGATCCTTTAGAGTAGATTATTTTAAGTATTTGACCGTGATACAAACAATATTGTTCACATAATAATATTCAATAAAATGGAGTTTGCATCACGATAAAATGCTTAAAATAGTCTAAAATGTGCTTTGATATATTGACTAAATTTTATTTAACTGTAGACGGAAATAAACGGTACTATCTAATTTAACGCGACGCTATCGATTGCACGGGTCATTGTTTTCGCGTTGCAAACATTTCGTTATTTCTTGGCAAGAAATTTCACAAAAATTCCATTCCCAACAAATCCGTCGAAGAACCACAGGCGCCGTAACTTCTTGGCAACGTTTAACGATCACTACGCGTTCGACATGGCCATTCGCTCTACGTTTGTGAGAGCAAACAATCATTGACACGATCGGGCGTAAGTAATTGTTCCGCGAGTTCGCTTTATACCTCGAGCAAAACTCTCGCGCGACTGATCGCGAAAAATACGAAACGGAAGCGCATCCTGTTTGCGCCGGTGCTCGATGGGAAAGCTCCTCACAAAACTGCGGTCGTACCAAATGACCGGTGCTGCAAGCTTTTAACGCGATAATTTGGAAAGGCGTTTCGCCAATGAGGAAAATCGGTTTTCAGCGAGCAACGAGGGTGGAACAAAAAGATCCCCATTACGCATTCCGCACCTGCCTCTGCGCAACACTCGTGCTGAGAAAGGCGAATGAATACCAAGAAGTAAGAAAGAAAGAAGGGGAGGAAGAGCGCGAAAGGGTGGATCATCTCGGGAATGTTCACAAAGTAGCACCTCGTTACCTTTTTAATTGCTCGCCGCGGACGCGAAAGATTCTTGTAATTACGTGACCGTTCCTTGACACGATTATACCGTTAAACGAACGCGACCCTGGCCGCGTTTTTCCATTTCTACAAGATTACAAAATCTCGTGCTTGCGTAAACTCTCGCGCGAATAATAGCAGTTATTTAGATCAACGATGGCAGTACGCCAACGTTGTAATTCGCCAAGCAAATTTATCCGATTGCGGTATTATCGACAATTTTTTTTTGAAATTATTCATCGAGAGCAGCATCCTCGAGATTAGTTTTCATTAGTTTTCAACCGCTTCGTACTTCCATTTATTTGTCCCCATTTCTACGCCACTGTGATTGCACAATTATGTCCTAACAAGATTTTAATTTGTTGCCTGACCAGATCTATCTGCGATATAAATCCGTCACAGCAAAATATCTCTAGCACGTCGCATAGTGCCGCAATTTTGTATTTTTTTTATACTACTAGCATGGAAAACATATGTATTCTTTTTCAACAAACTCATCAAAGCCACTGATCAAAAAATAAAATTAAAAAACATTTCTAAATCATATTTCTTCGAAATATCTCGACGTTATTGAAAATTTAATTTCGGATTCGGGTTTACAATCTATTTTTCGCTTTCCTCTATATTAACCAATATAAGGATTAAGTTTATGTTTATAATTCGCTAAATACACGTACAATCTACATAAGAAATTTAGAAGGATTGAGAGTGGAGTACGAGAAACATTAGAAAAAAATACATTAGCATACGTGTGTAGACTATTCATGTCGTGGTAATTAATTCGTATCCTACTATCTTGGGAACTATCTTCATGGTAGTACCTCACTGCCGCTGCACGTTGCGCATAGTGCACCTCGAGCAATCTGTCTACCCTTCCTTCCGGTCTAAGTGCGGCCGGCAAAGTTTATTCGAGATTAGGCGCCCCACAAGTAGCGATCGCTGCATTTCGCGTGTCAGTCGCGTTGCTCCTCTAGTTGGAACTTATGTTTGAACTGGATGCTACAATATATTATTAGGCAAGTCGCGTAACTCACGCATTTTGTAACACTCCTGCTGCTACAAATATCAGCATACAGAACCGGTCAGAGAACCACGCACGTTTGTAATTACAGAAAATTACAACGTGCTCAGTTTGGGACAGAAACAGAGGAACATGGCTATTACATGTAAAAGCTGTAATTAACGCGAAAAATGTGTCTCGTGTCAAACAAAGTCTTTTCCAACGTTAGATAAATAAGTCCTTACAAGTGTATTATTTGTGTGAGGCAAGAAGAGATAAATATATAATTATTCCTACATCACAAACCGTATCATCAATCATTCGCGTATGAAAAAATGTGCTATGAAAAAAACGACGGCTTCAAGAAAAGTTTATCTACGGTAATCGGAGTGCAATTTTTTTGCACATTTATTCTCTTTCTGCATAGAAGTAACACCGTCACACCTTTAAAATGAGCAGTTAATCCTCAACATGGTAGTTATTCACAAAAGAAACTTCATAAATCAAAAACTCACGCGATTCCGCAGTTTCACGGCGACGCGTAAAAGAGGCTTTCGAAAGACCGCCACAGCGGCAACCAGAGAGAGAGAGAGATATATATATATATACGATTATTATCCTAATTCGAATCTAGCGTGCACCGGATACCAGTGTCGGAGAAATCAAAGGATTGCAAACGACATGGCGTGTCACGAACAGAACTTCCGCTCGGAGTGTTTCGCTTTTCTTAACAGTTCCCATCGTTAATCTTCGAACGAGCGAGCTTCGAGGCACGTTAATCAACGAGCTTTACGATTGGTAATCCTATGAAAATGATTTGCGATAAATCACGCCGATCGTTGCCAAATGAATGTTAACATATTGTATATAAATTACAAGCTGAAGTTTTCTTTTTGTTAAAACAAATCGTGCAAGACGCCTTAATTATAGCATTTATAGCAACACGGTATTATTTTGACGTGTGACAGTAAATCTAAGTTGTCTAAATCTAAACTGTCTAAATTTTGTCTAAAACAACTTGATCTGCTTTTTCAGAAATTGCTAATAATTATTATCAATTTCTCAAACATGAATTCACATATTCGTTAGTGAATTCGTTACAACGATCTACTTTTTAACGCCAGTGTTTCCTTGACCATACCTGGCATCTTTAATAATACAGAAAATTTATTGCGAAAAATATTACCTCAGCCAGGATTTGAACTTGGACCTCCCTACACTCTAGACGAGCGTCTCATCAATTCGGCCACCCAGACATATGATAATATTTGTCGCAATAACAATATAAAGTTGTTGTCTACGTGTCTATTTCGACTTTTTTGAACTGCGCGCCGATAAGGGTTGTGGGCCGTACGCAGAACTGTCGATTACGCGATTTTTAAATTTTAAGAGGTCCAGGTTCAAACCCTGGCTGAGGTAATAGTTTTCGCAATAAATTTTCTGCATTATTAAAAATGCCAGGTATGGTCAAGAAAACACTGACGTTGTTAATTATCGCTGGCGACATTGAAGAATTCTTATTAGTTGATCTACTTTTTAGTTTTATTATTTCGTGAATAAAAACGAAGACTGTCACCCAAGAGAATGTTCGGTTTTTATACAAAAATTGTTATATATCGCAGAAAACTGTAACGAGAGGAAGAAGAGACAACGTGATAACATTTTCAAATCTTCCTAGCGATAAAGAATAAGCGATACTAATAAGAAACTGAAAGCAATACATCCTCGGTACGATAGGAACATCTGATTTTCCGCAGCTAAAACGAATATTATGGCGGCCTGATAGATCGTAGCCCTCCGAATCTATGAAGCGGTTATGAAACCGTAAGCAGCTGCTCGCCAAACCGTTTCCTCCTTCCTATTTGGTGGGTTTGCACTTTAGGAGAGTAGCGAAGGAAACGTATGGCACGCCAGGGAAACATCTACTTTGATAGTGGATTTCGCCTCATCCCATCGCCTCTCGATCGACCATCTTCCTTTACTTCCCTTTTCCAGGTTACCTGATCTCCTTACAATAAGTGCTAACCGTGTTTGAAGTCTATCGTTTTTCCGACGCAACTCGGATCTTGTTATGCAACGCGATCGCCTTTATGAACTTACGCATTCGTAACAATTATTCATAACATTAAAACATAACTTAATATTAAAAGATATGTAATACTTTATTACACGTCCAAGTCGCGATTTATTTTCCTACAAAGTTCATAATTATTTTCTACTAATAACGGGTACTGACGAAGAGCTTATTGTCCAAGCAGCTGTCTGTATCGCGGAATGTATTCAGGATCACGTGCGTTGAATATGGTTAAATAAAGATATCGCGTGCGAGGTACTCGTTAAAAGCTTTTAAGAAGCCGTAACTTTATAATGCCTTTGGGACAATTTTCGCTGTAAAATAAGCTTGTCACAGCTTATTTCATACGCCGTATACTTGGATAAAGCTGATTCTAAATTCGCCAATGAATTTGTAAACGAGAGATTTAATGTGTTTGACAAGCACGTAATGTACAAAATATCACGTAGTACACAAATATGTGTTATAACATGCAAAAGCCGGCCCTTTATCCGAGCATTTCTTTTATCAATGTAAAAGAGTATAATACCAAAGTAGAAATCAAAGCAGAAATTAACCAGTAACCAGCTACAGGCATACTTTCCATAAAAATTGGATAAAGCAGAACAAATCATAAAATATCAACTTAAAAATTTATACAATGCTTTAGTATAAAATAAATAAAAATTAAATGAAAACAATAAAATATTATATATCGGCGTTTTTCCATTTGCCATGCTCATTGTCGAAGATATTCCTTTCTTAACACCCAATATCGGGTTCGTTTTATTGGCACGGTCATAGCACACGATCGGGCTTTATCCCAATCACGATAGGTTTAATTGAAATATCGTGTTTCGCGGAATATACGCCGTTAGCCTTTGTTTCACTGCCACGTTGATAGTTTCGATCAGTGAAAAATAAAAAAAAGGAATGTCGAAAATAAAATACGGAAGGATGAAGAAGGTAAAGTTTGTCTCAATTAAGCCAGGTCGTTTTCAGGAACGCTTGACACGTGTCCCTTTTTACCAAGTAATTCCAATAGTTCCTCAATACTTTAGAGATCAGTTAGTGATGTGATAAAATGAGAGAGGAAAAACATTTATATATATATACATATATACATATATATATTAAGAACCAACATCCCCCTTAACCTTTTAGCTCTCCTACAAATACCCAGTGGTCCTGAATTCCGAAGCCACGCGATTCTCAAGGGTGTCATAAAGAAGAAAAAGATCCGTATGCGTTACAGTTTATGGCGTATGACTTCAATGAATGTTTAATGAATCGCGCATATCATCTTGGGACACGCAGAGCTGGGAAATACGCCTCCGTGCTTTTTGTTAAAAGCAGAAATTTCCGACCAAAGCAAATCAAAAGATCAAAAATATAGTCGATATCAGAAGACATCGAGTAACATTAATAACTCGCTCGGTTTTCTACATTTTATCCTACGTTTTAACTTGTAGTACTATGCTGAAGACTAACGCTTCGCATTGCAAATAGTCGTATAGCAGTCCAAGATAAATCCAACGAGCAGAACATACATCGCGATGTCTCAATTGAATACTAATTAAATACATATTTTATTAAAATATTTAAATATATTAAAATACTCCTGATATATACCATATAATGTTGAAATATTCTTCGTGTAAGAGCAACTAATCGCAGGGCGTAACGAAGAGATTTGCATGTGACATTGATAATTAATACGGCTAACGAACATTTTTTTCAACGGCAAGAAAACGCGGAATATCGCCACCAGATACGCGACGCATTATCACCCTTCGAACGCAGATATTATCGCCGTAATGTCACAGCAAACCCCGCTAACTCTTGATAATCGTATAGCGCTAAGCACTTCCTTCCTCCTCGGAAAATGTTTAATGCCGTCGTATTTAACGGGATGTGCGTTGCGGGGTACCGGGGCAAGCTTTTTACCGTGCCCGGCGATACGCCCGGCCGCGAATAAATTCGAACCTTTCTGCGGCTGCTCGAGCCGACGACGACGCGACGGTCGGCTCCGAATTTGGTTTGCTAATTTCGTCGGCTACGGGCTGCAGAAAAGATGCACCGTGATGCACTGTGAGAAATATCTTTTCGTATATGTATGTATGTGTGTATATATTTATTTTATATGTGTGTGTATTATGTATATAATACACACACATATATATATATATCTCTCTCTCTCTATCTCTCTCTCTCTCTCGCACACGTATCGTCCAATGGGGATATGCGGTTTTGCCGGAGAAGCGATGCACTCTTGTGTCTGCCGCCGCTTGGCAGATCCGCCAACTACCACCCGCGACCCCGCCGTTTCCGCCATTGTCAAGAGAATCCATAAATCTGTCGTCGCGCTTGCCTAGCTCGCGAATCAGAGACGAACGGGGAAAAGGAAGGTGACGAAATACCGCGAAAAACCGGTATCCAATGGGACCGAGCAATCGGAAGCGATCTGATAACTTCGAGCGGAGATGTAAAAGTCGTCAAGAATAAATCAATACAATTTACATGGGGCCGCCATGCAGAAGAAACAGATTCATCAAATTTCTCTTTAACATTTTGATTAATCAAATTATTGCTTATATCATTCTAGGGATTTTTGTCGTCTCTCGTGTTGCAATTTTAAAACAAAATTCTGACATTTCCAATAACGAGAAAAATGGGACTTGAAATGTTTTAAAGAGAGGCAGAGACCGGATCTTTGTCGTTTTATATGCACTTTTCAACTAATTGAACATTCTTGCACACACATATCTAAGTAAGTCAACGAACTTAGAGTACTAAAACAATAATCACATTACTTTTCAACTACTAAGTTATTAAAGATATCAAAAAGTAGTAACTAGTCATAATATTATGTAACGTAGAATAATAATTTCATCAAAACTATTCAAATATCTTCATCCATATTGCATTAGATTGATGAATGTTGGACGTGCATCAAATGCATCGCGCATATGCATTTATGCCTCGTTCGATACTGCAATGATTAGATATATTACAATGACAAATCGCAACGTTTATTATCGTACTTTTGACGGACAATAACTCTTTAATGATATTACTAATTTGTGTCGTTTGTTAAAAGCTTACAATAACTATTACGCCAACATGCCAAATTTGTTATTTCTACAAAGTAATATTGATTTATTCACGATAAAATCTTTTATTCAAGATAAATTTATCCGAGTTTTCATTCTTACGTGTCACTAACGCGTAAAATTGAGACGATATTCAGCAGTTTGTCATTCGTGCCATGGACAGTATTAAATGATGGTGGATTAAACTTACGTTCACCTGCTTCCAGAACGTTTCACCGAATTTGAAATGTTGATAACACAGTATTTCCGTAATACTGTTACTAAACACCAGTGCCAATCATCAGTGTGCTGCAAATAGAAGAAGAAATTTAAACAATACGTCATTCGACTTGTGACGCAGGTATAATGACAAAGAAACAATCCCTTTTCGAATGCACGCAATAGATGCATTTAACAGACAATTATATTTTGATTGTTTCCGCAGATAGATTAAAAAATATTTAGAGCAATTTAACAGCGATTTAATTTGTAATTACTAATAATATCGTGAAGTCGCAGTGAAGAATTATCTTCTCGCAATTCGTTAATTGTCTTTAACGAATAATACTCGCTGAGCAGTCTTTACGATAGCAAGCGGAATTAAAAGTCTTCTTGCGCCACGCCGACTAAATTGCTATTAGTTTTCTCTATTTATAGAACAGGCATTCGTTATTCTAGATATCTGCGAAACGAATAGTACGACGCGAAATGAAATCGAGAGAAGGGCGACGTTGTGATGCGAGAGGAAGAGAACGATGATATAGCACGGCGGGCGAGTAGAAAAACAGGAAGCTGGGCACAGAGGGCATAGAATTGTCCATGCAGCGGTGTTTATGCGCCCCGTACGTATTTCTGCCGCGGCTTTCGCGCTCGTGTATCCGCATGTACTCGAAATATCAATATTCCATTTTCGTGTCGCTCGATATTCGCGCCGGACGGGCACAACGACGGAAAGAGTCGGAATTTGCAATACGCGTTTCCGGGTGAGACGTGTTCTGTACGGGTTTCGCTTCCCTCCCTCACTTATATTACACTGGTTTACCCTCGTTTCCAACATCACTATCATTGGCTTGTTTCCCTACAAAGTTATTGAGCGTTGGCAACGTTCTACCCATCGTTGATATTCTACATATTTGTTCGAAACGTGAGCCTTAACAAAAGAAATGGTTTCGTCGAACTACAATACGAGTCTGTTCGCACACTCTGTTAGTAGGCGCGCCAAGATTGTGCCTAAATTTAATCGTGCCACAAAAAGAATAAAGTCAATTTTTATTAAGGTGGCTCCTGCATAAACCGACCCAAAAGTAGAAATTTAAGTATGTTGTAGTTGTAAATTTTATCTATCAGTACGCGAAATTTCAGACCCGTTCGCCGGTGAAATAAAGTAAGAAACAAATGTTAAAGTTGTATTTGTTAACACTCCAGTAAACACCAGGGAACATTTACATAACATCAATATTATAATTTTCTACTCAACAAGATAAATGTAATATAATACTCATGTTACATTACATTTTCATTGTTAGGTAGGAAATTATAATATTGATATTATGTAGCTATTACTTGGTGTTCACTGGGATAGGGGTTATGGGTCGATAGCTCGCAGAAGCACTTTGAGGACTAATATTATTTTATAGAAAAAGTAAAAAAACGAGATGAACATAATAAATGTCACAAGATTCAAATGTACTATTAAGTAAATATATGAAATTACAGACCTCTGCAAGACCTTGAGAAAATTTGACAGCTCTTTGAGACTTGACAATTTCATATAGTTTTAAATGTTTTTCAATTTGCATATATAACCTAGCATATCAATGCATTTATTGCGATAAATTAATAAAAATCAAAGGAGCCCCACCAAAGCACCCATACCAACCGCTCGTTCGTGCAGGAGCCACCTTAAGTTCTTTTCAAATAACACAAACGCAAGGCATCATTTTGGACGAAGATACAATATGATTTACTTTAAATGAAATTGGGGAGAAAAATGTAGATAGAACAAGTATCGCGAAAAAGATCGTTCGAGTTAACTAGCTCGTCAAAATTTTAATTCCACGCGGCATGATATCTTTTAGACGGATAATTAATGACCGCCTGGCAAAAACAGCAATTGTCGTATGTTGGCTGTTCATAAGATAATGGTCTAATTTAAACGGCTGTCTACTTTCCCGGGGAGAAACCGGGCGAGTCTCTCGCAAAAGGGGAACGGAACGGGAGACGCGTCCTGGCCCCACGAAAGGAATCGCGCTCGAGATACGGTCTTATCGCGAGAACGATTCATTCCCTCGCTTTCAGAAGTAGCTGACTCCGTTGCGTATGCATTACGCGCCGTCCGTTTATCTATCTCCGCCTCGCAGCAAATTCGCGTGTTCTCGCGCGAAGTCGTGGGCGACGAGGGAAGGGTCGCCGAGCCGAAATATACTTTTACGTCAAGGCTTGGCACTTCCCTCCCACACACGTGCGGATTCGGTGTTAAACAAACACCGTATCTCGAGGAGATCCGAATTCGTTGGGCTGCTCAGAAAATGTACGGAGACCGACGTCATTGCCTGGCACACCGGATCCCGCAAATCTATTTCAAAATCCGCAGCAATCTCCCCGCAATTATGTTAGTCTAAATTCAGTTTCTCCACAATTGGTTCGCAGGTGGTGCTTGGACCATGACGGCGTAATTACATCACCTAGGTTTCGCCGAGATCCAATCGTACGACTACGCGGCAGTACAACTGGATAATACTGATCAAATACTGATACCAGCTACTCCCGTACAAGTATCACAGCCATCATACCAGTAATCCCTTTGTTTGTTATAAACAATAGCCATAATCCTGTCCTGCACGCGGCCTGCGTAGGCATTTAATCGTATCGCAAATATTGTGATTTACCAGCAATTTGTAAATTGTAATACTGCCGTAAATCTATCTACGATAATATTGTATTTTATAATGCAAAATGATTTCCCAAAGGCACTGTCTATTGATTAGTTGTTAGAATTATTGCCAATTAATCGTTCGTGAAATGACATTCATTTTACGAGATCAAACTCGCAATATCGCCATGACAGCACATCTGCTCGCCGATAGGTGTGAAGCAATTATAATGGGTACGGGGAAATTGTGCGTTGCGCGTACTGACATGGGAATGACGCAACGTGACGTTGAATCGAGTCGATCTCTACCCATCAAAATCTCACCGAGAATTTCAACGTAGATTCAATCATACAATAACAGAATTAACGGGAGGTAGTTTGCTCGGTAGCTTGCTTTAAATAATAAAATCCATCAGGTTAACCCGCGGTTCAATAATACCCTGGAGATAGTAGGGAAAATATTATAAAAGTCACGGAAATAGGAAAAACAAGTTAAGCGGTACACGAGTCGCGTCAACCAGAACTAGTACGCGACTCGGAAAAATTGTCGCAGAAACGAGGGAGAGTGTCGCTTTCGCGACGATTCGGGTAAGTGATATCTAAGCGAGCGTTAAGCGCGCTCGGCGGTGGAAGAAATATGCGTTAAGGAACGGGGACGTCATTCTCGAATACGCGCCGGGCTGGCGAAAGACGTGGAGAAGAGAGCGTGAAAGGGGGGGTGGCGAGCGCGCCGCCGGCCAGAGAGAAATATAAATCAGGAATTATAAAGCAATTTCGCGGAAACCGCAACAAAACTCGCAGGAGTAAGTTCCAGCCGTTCTCCCCAGACGTTGTGTGGGTGAGAGAGACGTTGCGGGGGTTGACGATGGCGTGCGCGCTTGCTTTCGGTAAAGCATTACAAACGATGGTGCGGCTGCTTAATCGCGCATTACTCTTTTCTTGTCGGCGTGCATGCGTTTCTTGCGCGCCGCACTCTCACACCGTTCTCCGGCGGTTTCGATTGTTCTTTGATGAACGCCATTTCTTTCCAACCGGGAAGCTGTCTGCTACTTCATCGTTACCGTCATTTCATTGTCGGTCCTCCGCCGTATAAATTAAGTAGAATTAAGGATCAATTAAGAATAAGTTAGGCAGTCATTAAGAACTCATTTGGGGACGGTTAGCTATTTCGTGAAAACCGCAACAAAACTCCGCGGTTAATAAGCTTCGCAGTCGAATACGCTGTAATGGAATATACGAAATTATATCTACGTTATAGCAATATATTTCAAACGAATTAATGATGGCAGCGATTATAGGACCGACAGTTAAATAACTTTATCACGCAGGATTAACTGGCTATAAGTAATTGCAGACATTGATAAATCGGTGCAACTAAAACCGTGTTGTGCATAATTCATGCGCGCGTTATTGCGCGCGGAAAACACGTAACAAAAATAACGCGGGTTTGGTACACGAAATTTAGCCAAAATTGTTCAAGTTATCGAAGTAAACATGGCAAAAAACAAAAGGGGAAAATAACAAACAAAATCTATTTTCAAAAAATATCAATTATTAAAATAGCAAGCTTCTATCATGCGGCACCTGATAAATTATCCGAGAACAGTGTTGTTTTCTTTCAATTTTCGTTTCCTGTCACGTAGATCAACTTTTATTTCAATAACGTTGTCAAAATAAATTAATGCCTTTGGCGTTTCGCCCGTCTTAACCGCGCATTAATACAGCCATACAAGTGGCGCGGCTAGGATCTGCAATATCTATGAAGGCTGGCATCGATTTTGGCGATGATAAAGCGCGTATCGCGAAGCGAAGCACTCGCGAACCGTCGTTACTTTACATATTAATATCTTTTGGCCTGGGCCTGCGTTCCTTCAGCGTCGATTTTCATCGGCTGGGGTCCAACAAGTTCCGCGACTATCGCAGATGACGGAGAACCTTCGAGACACACGAGACTGTTCGCTTGAATTATTACTTCCGGGAAGATTTATGTTCGCGCAATCCGGTATTGTAATGGAATTGCGGTATCCGCATTTCAATTCACCATGCATTGATTTATAATCCTTTTAACATGCATACATTAAAAACTTTTCTTCATTTCGGCTTTGCATTACGTCGAATTCGAGCAACTTGTAATCGGGGGAGGAAAAAAGTTGCACCCGAGGGTGCAAGAGTTGCAAGCAAAAATTAACTGTCTTGCGTAAAGAATTTATGGAACGTTTGAAATTCGTAAAACAACATAACGAGCTGTTCTATTTCCAAAAGCTGATTGATATATTATTAAAATTCCTTCACATTGTGGAATAATTAGCTCTAAAGGGATTGTAAAACTATCCCTTTCTAATTTTTATCCAATTGTCGTCCAATTCAATTTTCTCTTTTCTTTAAGAGATTAATGTATGCGAGAATGAGAAAAATAGATTGAATTATTTATTAACTTAAAAAAGGACGGTCTTCACAATTCGATACACAATAATGTGAAATGACTCGTGCACTCCATTTTACGATCTCGGGAGACCATTATGCTTCTAAAATGCTTGTAACATTAATTAACAGCGCGCTGTTAATTAGCAAAGTTCCACGGCACGGTTCCTCGTACTCATCACGGAACGCATGAACTTGCAGACACTGGCTATAATTTTGCCCCCACTCTACAGCCACGTCTAATTTGGATTGTGCACTCCACTCATTTCGAGGATATACACAAAGGATTCATACGAACAACTTCGAAATTGATTCTCCCCTTCAAATTCCAGCGACTTATTTAATTAGGATGGTTAAGTCATTTTTCAAGATAACGCGCGAATAAAAGTAAGAAAAATGCAGGAAAGACACGCGGAAGCGCAATATTTGACGTAAAAACTTGCTGGGCACGAAAATGTTTGCGACAAAACAAGGGTGAAAGTGCTACCATGCACGAGCGATGTTTATCGGGCGAAACGATATCTAGTGTATTACCCGCGTGTTCTGTTTCTGTTAATTCAACGGAGTAGAAACTGGAAGGAACATATTACGCTGACATGCTATTGCGTATGTTGGACATAAGCCGACGCTATAAAGTTGAGTACATTTAAGTACTATCACAGTCCATTCTCCTCAGATATCCTTGCGTTCCTCACAGAAATAATTACTCAACATCAACTATGACATAATAAAATAACTCGGGCAGAAATCTGAATTAATAATCAATTTCAATTTTAAGGTAAAGAAATATTTGGCGATTGCTGTCAATTGATTTCTCTCTCTAAAATAGATCTTTGCCGTTTCATCTTTGTTCTCTGTTACTTCATTTTATGACACAAAATAAAATCGGTACGAAATTAGATCGTTTTAATTTATACTGTTATGTGTCCATATTTTTTCAGTGTCTTAATAAACATTTTCCACCAAGATTTAAATGCAGGTGGTAATCCGTAGGAGTGGTTCGTGTGGAACGTCAGGCAAATGCGAGTATTTGTGAGCATTGGGCAGCGCCGAGCCGAAATGTCTAAATGTCGGTTCGCGAAAGATGGATGAACCATCAGGTGGAGTATCGAGTGGCGCGCCGTAAATGCGCGAAGCGGAAAGGGCGGGTATCGTACGCGGATGTGGTCTGGGAATGGCAGCCGCTGGAAAATGGTCGGATATTTTCGGATCTGCCGGCGGTTCGCACGATCCTCAAGAGAGGAAGAACCACCGCCTCGGCATCGTTTAAGCCACGTATCTTCGATCGCGACGGCGTCAAATGCGAGAGAAGCGCGATTCATATTGTATGAATCCAACGGTCTTGTTTTATCGTGAACTCCGAATTAGACTTGATAGTAATTTCTGACATGTCAGCTAGACAAAAGGTGCACATCTTAAATATTTTCTTAAGTATTTCCCGATATAAATATCTGATATCAATTTCACAGAGAGAGCTACGTCTATAAATATTATTTAAAGTCAATCAATATTGCATAAATGATTCTTATTGTTGTGGAGAGCATAGTAAATGCTTCAATTTTGACGGCTTGTAACTTTAGCGAAAACTATAATGAAATCGTATATTGGGAGGATAGGACTTATAATGTTGAATTACTGAACCTCAAGTTCCTAAAGATTTTTGCACACTGATAATATCGCATTGCCGTATTTGCTCACACAAGTGTGAGGACAAGCGCAATCTCTGCAATCCCTTTGCACGTTACCTTGAAAAGTTTCCAGATTATCGGAAAGAATTTATAGCGATAGAAGGACAACGCAGAACCGCGCCAAATCTATTTGGCAAGGAAACGACTATTATTCCGGTTGGCCTGCTTCCGATACCAAGGTCGCTTTCGCGAAATTTTAAGAAAGCGAGTAGTACGCCGGTCCTTGCAAAGTCAAAAACTACCATTTCACGCAACAATTTACTTTGATACATCCCGCGACATTCGATCGAACTATCATGTACCATTCGTAAACAGATACACGTCGTGACAACTTATACATTCACGCCGTATTCAAATCAGGCGAGACTCGGATTTATTCACGCCTTACAGACCCGTAATGAAATGCAACGTAAATGTACCATCCGCGCAGCCGACAGCTCCGCTGGCTGAGTGCACTCGATACGTCACGCGAAATGCGCTCTCGCGATTCGCGGCTTTGGAAACAAATCGCAATGAACGAGAGCAGCAGAATTTACCGATGGGGCACGGGAAAAGGGGCACACAGGGTGCAATCCCTGCGCGAGCGCCGTCGTGGAAGCGAAAGTAGCTTGGAAAGCGCGCCGGGCAAACGTATGTGTATATAAGATATCCTGCGGTAATACGTTTGCCTGCAACAGTCTTGTGCACTCTGTTTACCTCCGACAAATCCCACTAGACACGATATTATCCCTCTTATATACCCTCGCCCGCCGTCATCCTCCGGGAATCCGCGACGCCGCGTCGCGTCGCGCCGTGCCGCGCCGCGCCGCGCGGCACCGGCTCGATGCAGCTTTTCCAGCGTGCCCGGAAAACGGTTCCCGAAACGATAACATACCGTATCGCAGTTTGCGCCCTTGTCACGAGCCACCTGGCATTTAAATCGTTCAAGCATGCCGGGAAAACGGAGAAATCGCGTGGCTTTGGTACAGATTGGAATAGTTACGACGCTTCTTTATTTCCCCCAACCTCGAATCTATTGTCACTGTCAACGATACCAGCGGATTTACCATGTATCACATACTTAATGTGAGAAAAAGTTGAAGTTATTATATAAATTAACGCCTAAATTTCTATAACCGTGAAGAAGTGTGTTACGACAGAATGAAACGCTGTATAGTGAGGACAAAATATAAATGAATATAATACAAATTAGTAAACTTCGTATAGCTCAAATGTGATAAACACACATTTGAAGGAATAAAGGACTAAGAGCCGTGATAGGGTGTTAATGTCTGAATATTTTATTCTAAATTTATTGCGAAAAAATATCACCTCAGCTAAGGTTTGAACCTGGACCTCCCTCACGCTATGCAGGCATGTCAACCAATTCGACCACCAAAGCACATGGCAATACTCACCGCAATAAACAGTCATATGTTGATTCCCGAATGCCACCTATTGTGACAGTATGCGAAACCGAGAACTACGCGCAGACTTAAATCGTCAGTCTTAAAACACAATACAATTATCCCTACGATGTATGATGAATATAATACATTAAACCGGATAAATAACGACAGCTACAATATATGACATGGAGATACAATGGAAGAAAACTATACATCAGTTATTACTGCAACAATTTATTGCAATATTTTAAAACAGAGTAGCGAGTGGTCGAGCATAGTTGCGATTGTTAATTGCTGTCGGATGAGCGCGCGAACATAAAGTAACGGTACTCTTAAAAAATAAAAGAGACAGAAAAATGGGAAAAATGAAACGTTCCCCTGAGTGTCGTCGAAATCATTGAAGCCCTTGCAGTCGCTGGAGCGTTTCGCATCAAATGGTCGGCGCGATAAATCGTCGAAAAAAAAAAGAGAGAACCAGAGAAACAGGACGACAATAACGCGCGTGTGCGTGGAGTGAATCAGCCGCGATATTCTCGCGACGAGGAAAACGCGTACGTGTGCGTGGATACACGCGTAGAAGCGCGATTCCGGCAAATGAAAAATCAACGAGCAGCGGAGTCTCATTTGCGTGGCACGCACTACCCCTTTTCGCAAACGCGCGAGTTAGAGTTAATGAGATACCACGCCGAGGTCGAGCCTCGCTTTACAGGTGGTTTACATCGCGTTTAAAATGCCAGTGTGTTAACCCCGGATTTATTGACGCCGAAGAACAGCCCTTGGCACGGTGCCCCGCGGCTCGGTTTTCCCGGTGTATATACAGGTATATTTCATAAGAATGTCGTCGCGATGAAACAATATGCAATTCGCTGTTAAACGCGATGTCGCGTTAAGCGACTCTAATGTTGCGGTGAATAATATCGCAATGTCTAAAAGAGACGGAGACTCTCGATAAAATCAATGTAATTGCAGAATTCATTTAATTATCTCACTAATTATCAGTGCTTCACGTGACACGATAAACCTCTTTATACTTTGTTATTTACGTACAGTTCTACATATACGTGAATCCACGGTTCTCGAAATCTACGATCGTAGCACTTACCGGTCCTAGTACTCATAGTAGTACCGCTGCACTTTAGACTGTCAAAGACCAAACGTGGAGAGAGCGCAAACCATAACGAGCCCTAATAGCGAAATGACCCTAATTAACTGATTGATTAATGACAAGGCGTGAACTCCATATATTCCTCTCTGATTCGCAAATGCAAAGTGATCGGCCTGTGCTCTCTTGCATGGTTCGAGGATCTCACGACAAATTGTTTCATCTAACGTTAGACTCACTGCCTTTAGTCTTTACTAATTATCGTGTATATCTGGCAATAACAACAATAATCAATTCGTGCTTTCTTCTCATAGTGCTAGTAATATCCTTCTGCGTAATTTAACGTTCATATTATTAACAAAATTCTCGATAATATCACGTTTAATAAAATATTTACGGGATATTTTCTATATGAATAGGTGGTCCATATTACAAAATAAAGTTACTCAATATATTTTTACAATAATTGAGAAACACAAGCGCGCAAAATGTATACTGTATTCTCTTATTATCAGTAGCTTCATATTTATTTTTTCCGGTCGAAGAAATCTTTAATCAATTTATTAAATTTAATTGGATGATAAAATTATTATTGTAGCTTTAACTTAATATAAATAGAATAAATATAATGCAACTCTGTATTATAATCACTAAGATCCAGTTTCAAAGAAAATACTACTACTGTATCTCCCTCAATTTTCATACGTCTAACATATTTTCTTCAGAATTACAGCGAGTTGAAAAGACGCATGCGAATAAGTCGTGAAGAGCCGCTCCATATTTTTCAAAAGTACATTGCCAATCCTTTGGGTAGAAGTTTTCACGTTCGTGGCAGACAGACGTGCTTGAGTTATCACTAATGAACCTCTGGCAGGAAGTTTAAAAAGTTGATTCGCGAACTAGCCCCCAAGGAAATCTGTCCGCGGATCGGGCACCGGCATAGTTGGAGCTAATTGTTAGGATGACACGTTATTCTATAACGTAGCAACTTTTCAAAATTATATAGAAACTGTTTCAATGAAGGGGAGATTAAGTCCCAAACTGAATTAAAATTCTCCGGCGTTATAAATGATAAAAGAACGAAACGTCTCTTAACAATTTGATATCACATTTATAAAATTGAGATAAAACGTATGAACACAGATTGCGATTGTTCGTAATACTAAAGCTTATGTTAATGATCGTATTTATAACCATTGAATTTTGATGTCAAAAAGATTGTTAGATGAGATGTTCAAGATAAACTTAAAATAACTAGAATTTTTTTACTAATACGCATAAAATACAATGACAATCAAGTCATTTTACGAGTAGAAAACGAAGTAAGAAATAATAATTTTTGCTTATTTCACGAATGCTGTCGTCTCATGTCTTCGGCTATACACGTACTTTCTATTTGCCGACTTCGAAAATATAGTATTATTAGCGGTGTCGTTTTAATACCGCGTGTAATATCACGTTAATGAAGTCTCGGATTAATAATCTAAAACATTATCATATGGAGAAATATATAAACAAAATTCAATATCGCATCCGCAATACATTTTAAATACGCAAATTAAAAAAAACTTTACATATTAACAAATCTCATTTATTAATATAGAATCTAAGAAAATTCACGTTTTATAGAATTCATTTGTTAATAATCGATATTGCAGTTTTCCTTTGACTTGAATAATTGACTTGCATTGATCTAGCGATTCGTCTAGCATATCTCGAGTCGAAAATGATGAGTAAATTATATTGAAATTAGGGGGAAAGTCTCAAAGCGCAATGTGAGATACATTTAGATCTATCTAATCTTGTCTTCTAGTACTTGACGTGATCGCGTTTCGATGGGCTCACGGAACGTTCTGTTGAATCGAGAGTCTTGCAAACACGCGACGTGCGGTGACTTTAATACGTAATAGTGTATTATACGCCACGAAGACAAATATCAATTCCAAATATCAACCGTCTCGTCGTTATGAAATATTTAATTTACTATGAAATACGATGCGCATAATATTCCGCATCTTCCATTTCACAAATTATTTAACAATATGTAAACCATACCAACGAGACGTCTCATTACTCGAAGGATTCAATCCGACGATTCGTATTATTCTTCGTTGTCAACGGTAATCAAATTATATTTAAGCTAAAAATGATTCTTTAAGTGCTCTTTAATTTAAGCTTCAAAGCACAATTCAAATCCAAGAGTATTGGGGAATAAATATTGTGTGAAACAATTTTATAACTCCAATTTTCTACCGTTTCAATCTCTCCTCCAAGTGAATAATTCACGATTTACTGGCTACAATAGTCATTGTTTCAATAGTTCATGGATTATTAAACACTTATTGCTTATAACCGCTTAATTGTCATGAGAAGTATACTAGTGTATCTTCTACTATTTGTCGCGATTGCATTTTGAAGGATAACACGACGACACGGACTAGTTCGCACAGTGAACTGTCAACTCAAATCTTGTGGCATAAATGACAACATAGCGCAAAATGGTCTTGTATACACAGTAAAGCGCGTGGTCAAACAAGCAGCGCGGCCAATCTCGCCGCTAGGAAATATTTAACGTATTGTAAAATAAATGAATATCGGACATTTTATTTCTTAAATTTCAAATTAATTTTGATAAACGAGCCACTGTTGCGTATTTTGCGCTTTGTTTCATGAACTTATTAGCGTTGTTCAAGCTAACAATTAATTTCGCTCGACTGTAAAAGCGCTTCGGAATGGAAATATTGTTACATGGATTCTCATTGTCGTGAGAATTTACTTCAATCTAATTAACATACTCGTACATATTTATAAATGTAATTGTTACACATATATTTAATAATTACAATTTATTTATTTAATTCTTTTTTATTAGCACTTTAATGATCATTTTTTAATGACAATTAATTTAATATTTTATTTATCTAGATTTATCATTTAAAGAATAATATTTATTTTCGTTTTGATCAAAAAATTGTTAAGTAAATTTATCCATTAGCACAATATTAATATATAATATTCAAGCACAACAAATTTATCATTTAAAGCATTTATTTTTCACAATAAATCACGGACATTCTATTCCTTCAAACTAACTTCGATAAATGAGCTACTGTTGCAAATTTTGCGTTTTGTTTTATGAACTTATTACAGGTAACGATTAATTTTAATCAATTGAAAAAGCGTATTGAAATTATCAATAAAGAACAGTATTTTATAACTTTTAATGTTTTAAAAATCTATTCTTGAATGAAGCAAAATTTAAAAACTAACTTACCATATTCCTACTTATATTCTTTCAAAAATCGATTAATTAAAAAGATAACAAAACTCAACTGTATCTCAAGGTACAATGTGAATTCTTCAATTGAATCGCGATCGCAAATACACCACGAATATCAAATTGACTCACAAAATTAAAATGTATCATAAATTGAGACAAGTTTTAACTGAGTTCTTCAGCAAAATGCAACTTAATTATAAAAAGTAATTATATAAAATGAAGTAAAGTTATAATTTTAATTATTTTAATTTAAGCAAATTTTAATTAAGACACAGTGTAACATAATATATATAAACAGAAAGATGTTAGAATATAAGCGCACGAGAAAGCAGCAAAAGAAGGTATGTATTACATAAGGATGAAACTATATAAGGATGAAAAAGAATAAAAATAAGATGGATTTTATAAGTGAGTAAATGTAATTAAAATGGAGAGCACATGAATAAATATGTAGAAAGTAGAATAAGAATGTGAGCATACGAGATCATAGAAAGTGTATATTTTATAAAAGAATGTAAATGATTAGGGAAAAAATAAAATAAGCTTGTAAATTAGAACAACCGCAAGTGAAGTCAGCGAGTATATAGTGAATATATTGGAAAAATAAGAGAGAAAATGTATGCGAAGGCACACATTTTCTGCAGAACGAAAATATTTAAGATAAGATAGATTAACATAAGAAATTTAAATAAATATAATAGAAGTCAAAGTTAACAACTCCATGAAGATTAATAATAATGTAATAATATATTTTGTAAGTTTTAAAAATATAATTAATAAAAACCAATTAGTGATACAAAACTTATTTTGTAAATAAGAATGTTTATCTATACTTATAAACTCATTTTTAATCAATTTTCATTAATTAAAATTCAAAAAAGTGCAATTGTAAATATTTTCGGAATTTCAAATTTGGAGACTTATATCGTAAAAAGCGAAAAAGTCATTAGAAGTTCAGTCAGAAAGACATGAAAAATTAAACTCTCGATAATCACCAAAAGTTACTACTTGCGAAGTCGGCAAAAGAAAAATAAAATTGTGTAAAATTACACTTGAATAAAATATTTTCCAATTTACATAATTATATGAATGCTTTTATGTAATAAATTCCAGTGCATTAAAATAACGTGTCTTACATGTAAACTAACTTTACTTTCATAAATAAACTTGCGTCGCAAATGGTAGTAAATGAATGTTGTGCTCGTGTAGCGATAACTTAATTCTCAACAAGAATGTCCATTTTGATATCGTCGACGCGGCATGCTCGATTTCTACATTCATTCAACAAGGTTTGCCTGAAGGCTTTCACAAGTTGTCGACATCGACACAGTCCGCCTTATTTCTGTTACGGTTAAAAGTATTTCCTTTATGAACAAGTAATATGTATTCTACGTTTATCACTACAGGACGATTATCAAATGCAAACCGGCAACATCCAGACTATCGAAGAATATGGTATTGTTACTTTCTCGACAGTAAGTTTTAGGAGCAATATTTCGGCGCTAATGAATACAACAAAAATTGACACATACCAAACAACATTAAAATCTTTGTCTGTTTTGTCGGTAAAGATTTTTTGATTAAAGCTTTTCAGTTATTGATTTAATCACCGAATTTTACGTGTTCATTAATAACATACTTGTCCTACTTTTTAATCTTTATAATAGCAAAAGAGAATTGATAATACATCTTCCTTTAAAACAGTTGACTTGTATTAATAATTTTCACCGCGTTTCACGAAATATTTCAGTGAATTTCTCGCTTGCTTTAATCCTATTAATTGACTTTCCGGTTGCTGTCACTTTTGTCTTGTTTGACAAAAGGTAGAGCTAATTTTCAGAAGATAGTAGACAGTAGTTCTCTTCTCCGTTGAAAGACGATTCGACGATGAAGGAAGTAATGCTAATTAAATGAATTTACAGATGGTCTGAATTCTTAATGTCAGACAAGTGCATCGAAATATTTCACGAACATGCTGCGACTTGCTCTTTACTGATAGTAAACTGTAATAATATATTGTATATTGCTATGTAAAAAATCACTTGATCAAAAGTTTATTAGTTCATTAGTTTCCCTAAAGGGGAAATACATACATGCGGAAAAAGTCCACCTCGTCACATTTCGCCACAATACTTTCTTCGTACAAAAACTACAAAAGTTCGTCTATTGAATAAAGTGTAATGCAACAAAAGGCACAAGTATGTCAAATTGAAATATTCGCACATCGCCTATTCACGAGACGCTTTGACAAAAATTCCGCGCGCGTAGCGGTATGCGTAAAATTTAGTCGCGACGGAATGCAAGAAGCTTTCGATAAAACTCGCAAAGGAAAGGACGGTAATATTGAAAGATCGTAAAGAAAAATGGCTTTAGAAAGTCGATGAATTAATTGTGAAACGTAAAACGCGATACAAATTAGAAATTAATAACACATTTACCTAATTTATCACAAATTAATTAAATCCTGAAATGTAATATAATAACTTTGTATAATTAATAAGTCTAATGAAATTGTTTATAATTATATGAATAATCCCGAAAGGGATATGACAATCCTTAAACACCTTATTTCACTGACAAGTTGTAAGTAAAGTTATGGAATATTAGTTCTATTCTAAGTCCCGTGTATTATTTCTGAAAGGATTATACGATTCTAACCACTTCTCCATAGCTCTGTTTGTGGTAAAGTCTCATCGTTTCTTCGCCGTTGAGCATCGTCGCTATGTGTCGTTGCGTTTTATCTATCAGGATTAAGAGCTTCACCTTCCCATTTTAAATTAACCCAAGGATTAAGCCTAAATTAGTCTTCTTAATTCAATTCAAATCCCTCGAGGTCTCCCGTCTGTCTAGCCGCAGTATCTACGTTCTACCCTTTCAGTACCTCTACCTTGCGCAACAATACTTAGAGAAAAATCGTTAAAGATCATACGAAAAACTTCGACACTCCTCAAACTACATTTTAATTGAGTTTCATTCATTTGTTATTCTTCAACAGTATTATCTAAACACTCAATGCATTTATTATACAGTACAATATATTGTACAAAATATTGTACGTCCCTGCTATCACACCCTTTACCCATATACATAATTTAGAATATTATTAATAAAAATTAAAAACACGACGTTGATTAAAATATCCAATTAATGAATATCCTTTCAATGTTGAAAGTAATTGATACGTTATTATTTATGAACAATATTATACACACTGCAGTTTTGGATATTCAAATCCTGATCACACGTAATACATTCGTATTGTTTGCGAAGGTATGACAAACACATTGTTCCGCTTTATCTAATCCTAGCATAATGTTGGTAACATAGAAGCATTTATTAAGGTGATGCTGGAGTCTCTCTGTTTTACCAACATTTTTTAATTAGGGATATCTTTTAATTGGCTTTACAGAATTGCAAATTTCTTGTACACGATTAAAGTTCGCACAAAAATAAAAGTCTGTCTACTCGACTTTATATAAAAAACGAAAAAAAATTAAATATTTTGGCATGTAGAGCTGTCACATGACGATAATATTTGCTTATACAAAAATTCTATAGTTTATATCTGCAAAATGAGACCGGAGAAACCTAGAGACAACATGCAAGAACAATATTGTGTACTTGGAACTAAGATTAAATGTCTAGAAAAAAAAGATAGGGTTAGAGAAAAATTTATAAATGCAAATACAGCTGTAGAATGATAAGTAGAGCACTGCATGATGATAAGATGGCGCTGCAATCTAGTAGACAAGGAAAGATGTATCGTATTATTGCTCTCTCTTTCTTTTTTATGTAACATACATATACGCACACATACATAACTTTCGCGTTGTCGGTAAAACAGACAGACTCCAGCATCCCCTTAAGGCAAAGTTTATTTAATGACAAATAAAACCACAAAGTGCATATGCCTCTATATATCCAAATGCCGCGAGATCTTCGGCTTATTAAGCGGTTTACCACGAAAGCCGATTATTGTGTATTTGATATAAGCCATAATGACATTACTCCCATCTCATTCTCGATACTTTCTTTGTGCCGACACTACAACAATCCCCAATTATCCTTTAAGCATAGAAATTCCCAATAGCTGCAAGCTTCGATAATCTAACAAAGCTATGTCGTTAAGCCCTAGAAAGTGTTCCCATTATCTGCAGAAATCCTACAAGAGCGACGCTATTATCGTCTATCTTCGCCTGAACATTGTATAACGACAAACTTTTTGCATTATCCGTTGCATATTTTTCACAAATTTATTCATTTCGTTGATATTCCTTCATAAACAGACGGGTGTGAGGGACAAAATAAAATAAGTGACTTGAAATTTTTCATTCAGCACGCGCAAATAAAATATGTACTGAGTTCCCTCGTGGCTTTTTAATTTGGATCAACTTCTCTCGGATACTCATAATTCAGTAAATCTGGCGTAGTAATTTAAGAATTGTCGTACAATTGCCAACACGGATGGAGGAATTCTAATCCAACGAGCGTCCTCGGAATAGTTCCGCAACAATAGTCGGGGATATTCTTGCAATACTTCTATCAACCTTCGCAGGGTGAACCAAATAACTCAGGCGACTACGATTACACGAACGTACCACCACGTGGACGAGCGTGTACGTAATGTGTACGACTTATACAAGCGATAGCCGCTTCCGAGCAAGTGAACAAGCAAGAGTCCGACTTCTTCCGAGGACAGTTGTGAAGAATGCTAAGCCGAGGAATCCTTTATCCCAACAGCGAGTCTCGCGGTCTGTGCTACGATCCAATAACATTGCGGTGCCAATAGAATCTCGTCCTCGCGAGGATGTGCATTTGTAGGATCCCGTAAAATGGAATTTTAGCAGCTCTAAAATACGTTATGGGCTCACCAGATTAAGTAAAGCCATTCTGTATCGACCATCGACGCGCACTGATTTCGAATGGACGAAAGAAACGTGCAGGATTCCACAAAAATCCATGAGCTCTAACTAATACAATATTAATAGAGAATTATGTTTTAACCACTTTCCAAAACACGTGTACAGTAAATAGAATTTTTTCTTTAATAAATGAATTTAATTTTGTATGTCGCTAATTACATGCGCAAAAAGAATTATATAAAATGATATAAATAAATATAATTAATATACAATGCAACAGAAACAGTGAAAAATAGAGGCAGGGTAAAAGTTTAGCACTCAAATGAACAACTGAATTGCCTAAAATTGTTTAATATTATTCCACGAGTATTGTGAAACAAAATTTGTTTTAACGTCGATAGCATTACATGCATTAATCGGCACAATGATTTTACGTAACTATTCGAAAAATCGGACAAATCCATTTGGCTGTGTGCGTATGGCCACGTGAGATATCTAATTAATCTTCGGATCGTATTGACGTTCAGTCGGCAGCAGCAGGGCTTCGTTATCCCGAAAATCCAATTGACTGATTATCTTTTCAGATAGTTTTCGCGCACGAGGGTCGTCTTTTTACGGTTCGACCGGCGCGTGTCTGTAGGATTTTCCGCGATGAGTCGTCGCATTTTCGAGCCTAACAGTTGGCGAAAATTTAGTTTTGTTAATTGAAACGACCCAATTGCTTCTAGGGCCCGGCTGGTCGATACAGTTGCGGTTTACTCGCCAGCGGCAGAATTCGAAACAATTTCGGCCGCCGCCGGGTTGGACGCGGGGCACGCCGGGGTGGTCAAAGTTGCAGGGCATACAACTCTGGATGGTACGTTACCTACCTGAACGTCATATTAATCCACGAATATGCTGATCGAGACTATTTGCGGTATTGACCCGGCGCATATTGCTTTTCCCGATGCTTCGGGAGCCTACCCGGTCCTGTTGCTGGTTCCTCGCTCCGATAGGGGCGGTCTGTGGTCGATATAGCGAAATGCGTATCGTCCGAGTGCGATCAAACATTGCGCTTCACGGTACTTCATTAAGGTATACGAACACGGCTTTCTATTACGTCAACTCAGATCATGTCTTACGAGTGCACCGAAACATTCAAAATGGACATTCATTATTTGAAATACAGACTGTTCACTTTTCTTATTAGAAAATAATTAAGAATACTCACAATCAGTTAAGAAACGGAATGATTATTCACGAGAAAAATTGGACTTGAGATTCAAGATACCGAAATTTCAAAATTGGCTTAAACATTTTGCGATAGAACAGAAATTATTTCTTTAGAATACAAGTTTCTAATTAAATGTACCGTCTAATATAAAAATACTAGGAAAAATAAAGAAACCAACACATTAGTGAAAGCGAAACAAGAAACATGGATAGCAATTACAATTGTATTCGATGCTAATGCCCTTATTAACGAAAAACATATTAATCATGATAATTTAAAGTGGATTTATATAACTTTATTATTTTAACTTGAATAATGCGCATATATTAATTACGCAGATACATCGCAATAACGCGATACATCGAATGCAATGAGATAATTATAAGTCAACATTGTGTACAAATTGTTCATATAATGTTTCAACTCGTAGCATTCACTACTCCGGCAATCGAGCAGTTGATATAGATGCTGACTCAGTCCTTTATACATGTATTATTCCAAACCACCTGAAAGCTTTTCGTTGTACAGAAGTGTACAAAAATTTCCCAAGCTTTCCTGATAATCGTGAGTCATTGTTCGATTTGTAACTTATCGATTGGCTTACTAAGCTCTAGAAGCATTGATAGTTCGTTGAAATGGAGAAGATTAAAACCAAAACCTGAATATACATCCCGTAGTATTCGTTCATTTTATTTGTAATATATTATAAAAAGATTATTAATTGTATATTTTTTAATTTCTATATATATTTCATAAATAAAAGGTATTTTATTTTCTAATTATTCCAACCTGTTAAATCTATGAAAATTTATAAATTAGAAAATTGTTAATTTGATATTAATTAATTTCTTTAATTCTTCATGTTATACTTTTAGCATATCAAAATGTAATTTTTTGCGAAGAGGCTTTAGGAGAAGACTTGGTTAAAAGGAGATAACTTCAAAGAAATTTTTGATACTGTGACTCTATAAAAGAACTTATTAAATCACGTAATAAAGAGAGTCTATAAAAATACTATTACGGAAACTACGGAAGTACTCGATCAACTGGTTAAACTCGAGTAGAATTCTGTATATAATCATGTGATATAGACGTAAGCTCAACTCGCGGAAGCAATTAATAGAAAGTCTTTCCAACCCACCGCATACTTGTAAAAAAAATGAGATATGTTTGCGCGGTCAGTGACATTTTCTCTTGCCATTGATCATCCCTACAGCAAAGAACAACGAAAAGGAATTTCTGCACCGACTAGCATTTCCGTGTGCGGTCTGACGGAAGCCTATCTTTAGTCGACGCGTGGTCTTTTCATAACGACCCAAAAACAAACGAGTATGCATCTCCGACTGTTATCTCTTTCAATGAAATAATCCGAATAACGAAAAATCGTTAATCGTCGATGTAAATTCTACACACACGTAGGAGTAAAGTCCATACACGAAAGTCCTTTCATCCTTTACAGTAGAGAAAGTACGCTTTTGCATTACAGTGTATGTAATTAATTAATAACAGTGAAAGATCACTATTGATGCTGAGTCATTATCAACATTTAATTATCAAAACGTACGTTTAAATAGATAGAGCATACTCGCAACGCTGCTATTGATTTTCATTCTATACCTCTTACATTATGTGCTTGCAATGCATACTCTATGTGCATTAAATGCGCGTAATACGTGAATTATATTTGGCAAACTATCTGCCAGCCCATCGGCTCTTAGCGGGTGCCTGCATTATCCGCTAAATCTTTTAATTATCGTGTACGAAGAGTATATCTAAATGCATTATTAACATGCCGGGCACCGTTAATTTCATTTGTAGACATTATCGCGAGTTACGCATCGCAAATAACGCATACAAGAACGATTTTCGCGGAATATATATGTAGTCCCTTTTAATAATGATCGTGCTGGTTTCAATACTACTTATCTTACGGTTTCTAATGCTATTCTCAGAACGACGCTCCCCCCCCCCTTTCTCGACATTGCATTGTTGTGTCCAGTGTACTTTTAAGCGCGTCTGAAATTCAAATACTGTTGTCCGTGTTTACGAGTCCATTTGTTGAAGACCAACGCTCAATTACTTTCTTATTTTAACAATTAAGGGAAGATCCTTTTATCTCATTTCACATTATATCTCGATATTATAACAACAGTTTGCAAATTTACGCAATCTGTTTAAAGACTGAATTAAATAATTATAGAAAATACGTACTGCCCATTGAAATATCAAGTTCTTAATTTATAAATAGAAGAAAAGCGAGAAATCTAAGATATTCTGTATAAGGTTTATACTATGAAATTCACATAAATTACATATATTTACAGTGTACAGAATAGACGAATAGTTGTGTCCTCGAATCAACCTATCAGGTGCACCAAATTCCCGTTTGGCTATCGATTCGATAGAACATTGTCTCGAGATATCAGCCGTTACTGCAGCAGCTGTGGCGAGCTCCGTGAAATCGAGCGATCGCATATTACGCGTCCATTAACACGAAGCTGCTAGTATGAACCAGGCTTAATATATGATTTATGTGTCTGTAAAGCCTGGAAGCCGCAGATCGTACCTACAAGGACACAAGCCTCTCTCGTATACGCTGCCCGTAGACACCAATGACGCTCGTTACTTAACGCGCTTGTGAAAATTATTTCCGGAGAAACTGCGTCGCTCCTATTGGAATAGACTTTTGTCACGTTTCGCAAGAAGACAAACATACTTAAGGAAGAGGAATTAATCTCATAATAAATCGAATATGGAGAATAGTGAAAGATAACGAGAGAATTTTTCTGTACAAATTATTATTCTCTTATATCCGAATTTAAATAGAAAATTATAGATACATCTCAGAAGCTATCACGCTAGATCCTTCTGCTTCTCTAAACACAATCACAGTTGATCTCTGTCAAGACGTGATAGAATCTATTGAACTGTCTGCGTCTCAAGATACGAAATTCCACTCCGAGTGTTTCACCTGATACGCTCTTATAAGACGAGATCCAAGTTATAATTTACATAAATACAGCTCTAGGTTTTCCAGGCTATATAAAATCGTCCAAATTATGAAAGCAAATGGAGCAGGAATAAAAAGAAAGGAGTACGGCGAAAGAAACGGGGGAAAAAGTAAAAAACACGAAAGAAAAGCGAGGGAACAGAAATGAGAAGTTCAAAGAGCTGAGCATGAATTAATAATTACACTATTATAGTTATGTAAACAGACTCGTTTATAGTACGGCGGAACGGCTTTAAAATAGGTTTCCCAATCGATGTCTTATTAGTCGCGACAGGAGGAAGGAGGAAGAGCGAAAGGAGAAGGAGTGCGACCTCAATGTACAGTGTCGATTTCAAATCGATCTTTAACACTCGCTGTATCATACTATTTCTTTTTTCTGCCGCACCTTTCTCTCCGTTACCGGCAACAGCAAACGAAGCCTGCTTAAAGGCGCGGGTGTTACAGCACGGGAAAAAAAGGCGATCTTATGTCGGGTAGAAGGTGCTGCAGCTGCACGAACATTATAAAAGAGTACAACGAGGTTAAAGAAAACTTTGCTAATTTAGGAATCCGTCCAGACGTGTCTCATGACTTAGTGAGGGTGTTTCTTTTCGCTGCCTGAGATGCTTGATTCTAAACAAAACTAAACTAATCTGAGAAGTTTATATTTATATAAAAAGATTTATATAACCAATTAGCTAATTAGTGTCTTTCGGTAAGATAAATTTTGTAAGAATAATTGATGCTAAATTCTTATAAGTAGTCTTAAAAAATTTGATTTTGCTAACGAATTGATAATTAATCAATAGCTAATCAAAATTAAATTGTGTTTCGATATAAATAACTGTAGTTATTAAACCAGACGTCATGTAAACGTCTCACTTAATAAATAAATAAATTCATATTTTATATAAATTATTATAAAATTGATTTGGTCGCCGTATAAGCGTACCTACGGAAAAACGGAAGAAAATGGACAGTCTCAAGATAATGGAGCATCTGTTCCGAAACGCGGAATATCATGAAAAATGAAGGTAAAACTGTACGAGAAAGACTTTAGATCATGTTCCCTGATTTACGACGCTACATGAACACGAGCTTAAAATAAAACATAGACGTTATTTTAAGACTGTGTCATCAAAATAAAGATAACGTTAAAACGCTGCAAGCATTCGCTAAAGTAACGATACGGAGAAAATGTTGTACTACGCATTTAACTGTGTAACACGTATTTTGCCTAATAATATTAATGCACCGCTTCCTGCGGGTTATTATGACTTAACTAGATACTAGAAATGAAAATTATGTCTATATTTTTTGGCTTTAAACGAGCTTCTTTAAAAAGATTTGTGACTATTTCTTTATTATATTGTTTTCCTTTTTTAGAATTAAATTATTAAAATGTTTGTAGCCCTTTCGAGTGCAATATCTTTATCCTTTAAGTAATTTATCATTTTACTTCCCGGTATTATTTAGGTCGTTCTGTTAGACTACATTTAAAGCGTACTTAAGTCGATGCATGTCTAACGAAATGTACATTAACGATCGCCGGTTCCTTACGCGGTTTCACTGAAGCGAGGATTGCGGCATATACGATATCGTATAGTTTTACCTTTGCACGGCAGAAGATTGGTAACTAATTGGCCAAGATTGCAACATAGTAAAATTTAAGACAGAGACTTAGAGAAAGTCAGAAAAGTCTTCTCAAATTACTATCAGCCGAATTACTTTTATATTTGTCATCTAATTCACGTTGAAATAAACTTCCTATATTTGTAATAATAATTCCATTTTATAGTAGTCTATCTTCTTTTAAAATAAAGATCGTGGCAATTTAATGAATCACAACTACATCCTTTCTTAACATATTTCATGTTACTGTAAAATAAATATCTCCCTATTATAGATAGTTGCACACACACACACACAGCGAGCAGAAAATGTAATAATAACATATCCCTCGCCAGCGTAAAGAAATATAGCGAAGAGCAAGTGTAATAACATGATCTTGATATATTCCCGTGTTACATGCTCATTATTTCATGTTAATGCGAATACTGGAATCTCGGAACGGTTGCCTTACTTTAACGTGTTCACGTGGACTTTGTCAGTTCGTTTCACGAGCACAACAGAATTACAGTTTCTGTACCCTCCCCACCCCCTAATCACGATATCTTACGTTAAACAAACAAAAGTATTGAAGTGGAGCTCTACGTTTTACAAACGACCCCATCCCAATGCGGGAGACACGTGGCTAACGAACCGTGAGAGTAAATGGCGATGTTTAAAGCGCCGGATGTTCGTGGCGACAACGACGTCGCTGGACTGACGAGACGTCGCGACGCCTCCTGTCGCGCTCGCGTTCTTTTCGCGTAGAAAAGACATTTTTCTGCCTTTTCTTTTTAGTAGACCATACGTTCCCCCCTAAACGATATCTGTTCCATTAAATCGATTAAACGACGTATCTCTAATATAATGTAGATTATATATTTTCTTTCATTCCGGAAAAATGCTTCCAAACACAATGCAGACGAAATAAAGTTATGTGGCACATGGTCTCCCTATTATTCTTATTTTTTACTACTCGTAAAATTCCGCGATGCGTTAAGCTCGGGTCCGTGGGTTCGCTAAGCCCAAATGACTGTGCGCATCAGTCACCCCTGCGGAAGGTTACAGCTTCGCTATCAATCTGTTTCAGGTTAGCAGTTCGTCTCGTTATCTCTTCGTTATTTTTTATAAAATAAAAAAATTCATTTTATAAAAAAATAACGGAGAAAAAATATGAGGGTACTATATTTTAAAGTTGATTCTAAAGCTATTCAGAAAAATTCTCGTTTACTACACTTTTGGTTTCATTTATGGTACTCTATCGTGTCTTCTATTATGATTGTTCAATAGAATTAATTCAACCATCTGTTAAGCTTATTACGATCGCAGCGTTCTCAAATCTCTTAGAAATTAATTACACCAGTCGTCTCTTATTACGGGTCTATGATATTTGATTAAAAAGATATTAGACGAGAGATGGAGACTCATAAATTAAATTTACAATACATGCTGCGATACGCAGCGCGTTGTTTATCATATGAAGAATTACACATGAAAACTTCTGTTTCCTTCATTAACGACGACATGCAACAATAATTGTAAAGGGAGCTGGTTCAAGAATAGGAGCTTCTAACAAGGACAAATTATGGTCCCGTTTCATCTCCATACACCGTTATAACGATTGCCTCAGGTTGAGACAAGTTATTCGTTCGATCGCAATTTGTCGATACACAGTTTGCTGGATTCCTAACAAGATATCGCAATTACTCGTTTACATCGTGCTGAAAAGCAATCAGAGCGTTGATTCTCATAAATGGCATGATGTAACGTGCATTACGAAATTATCATTGAAGTAAGAAAAAGAAAACAGAGCATCGCGCGCGTGTAAGGCGTATCAGCGATGACGCAGATTATAAATGAAAGTGATACTTAGTTAACTCGCTGAGCGAAACGCCGTTACAGATTGCCAATATAGAATTCGATCATTATGGATTTCGCTAATGGTAAAGGTGCTTACTTTCTTTTCATAATAGTTACGTAAGATCGATCGATCTATTTACGTAATGCCGATGGCCTCCGTAGTTGGCCGTTGAGAAATGTTACCATCAAGGAAGTAAGATTACGGAAATCGCGCTCTCTTTCCGTTCGCATAGCTGGCTTCCCCCTTACCGAGAGAAACCGTGCAATCTCTATGCGCGCGTTCCTATATACGCTTCAATATGAATTGCCCGAGGCAAAGATTCGATATTATTATTTCTTCTAGCAACCTTGACTGTGGAATGATCTACCTTGTGCGTCGGGCAAAGAAACCCGACCGGTATGCTAGACGAACATCTGACTTTGCCTTAGAATATAATGTCTGCGTGATTTATGCAATTGCATGCTTAATATTAACCTTTTGAACATGACTTTATATTATAATTGCTCAATTTGTGCAAATAATTTGTGTTTAAATATAATTCAAGTAGCAATTTGTACTTTAATATATTAAGTAATTAAGTACTTTTAATATAATTAAAATAGCAATTTGTAATGTGGAAGCATTCTGATGGGATTAGAAAGTAAGCACTCCAAGATCTTCAAATCTATCGTGTTTAAGTACGTATCTATCTTATACTTGTACAATTAAACGAGTGAAAAATAACAAGTGTCATTTCATGCGCTTAAGTGCTCTCCGATATTCTACTGTATAATCCCTAACTAGATAATAAGCTTCCTAGTACATCTAACTTGTGTGTGTATGTGTGGGACCGTAACAGCCATAATAACTGGTTGAGATACTTTCACATATCGCCCAGTACCCACATTGTAACATGTCCCGTCTAGTTTCACAGGAAGTGGCTAAGAATCGGTTTATACCGTAGCAGTTATGACAACTCGCAATATCTTCGCAAGTACGTTACGTAAGAAAATTCAACAAGCCGGTTTCATAGACGTCTAAATTGTTGATTTATTTCTTGTCGCTACGCTTGCGCAATGCACTTAAAACAAACGTAGAAACAAACAAGTAGTTAAGAATAAACATGATACACTCAGATAAATCATTTTCACTTGTCGTAGAGTAAAGCTTAACTTCAAACAGATACCCTTATAGCGTGCAGATGACAGGCGCAAAGGACAAGGTAACGTTGGATCTTACAAAACGCCGAGTTAATAATTTAATGTTTATTCTGCTACGACAGCACAGTGTAAAAAAAAGAAACATAATCATTATATACAAGAGTATCATTAATATCGATCGACGTCGGACTATCGTCAATGATGATGCAGGTCGAAGCTGATTTCATGACCGCCACCGAATCCGCCTCCGTGACCGAAGTCGCCTCCGCCGAAGCCGCCGCCGCCGCCGCCGCCGCCTCCGTGACCGTGTTCGTGCACCAGAACTGGATACGATTCCTTAACGACGACCGGTACCTTGACCGGGTAGGGAATCTCCTTGTGCACGGGGTAAGGTACTTTATAAGGCACGGTATAGGGAACGGGCACCTTTACGGGCACCTTGACGGGCACCTTGTAGGGTACCGGGACCGGTTTCTCCACGGGGACATGTACAGTCTTCTCTACCGGGACCGGGTAAGGCTTCGGTACGTGGTACGGTACTGGGTTGTCTACTGGAACCTTCACCGGTACGTGTACAGGTACCGGTACGTTTCTCTCGACGGTGTAGGGCACCGGAACCGGTACCGAGACCTCGCGATGGATCGTGATGCCGGAGATTCGTCCACCGTCGCCGCCGCCGCCACCGCCGCCGCCGCCTCCTCCAAGACCGCCGCCCAATCCTCCGCCGAAATCACCACCGCCGAAGCCACCGAAATCGTGCCCACCGAAACCACCGCCGCCGCCGCCAAAGCCACCGTCATGACCCAGACTCAGTTCCAGGCCGCGCTTGCTCTTGGCATCCTTTGAGTCGACGGCCCCTTTGCTGTCGGACTTCTTGGTTTCAGTGGCCAGAGCCACCGTCGCCACAAGGGCGAGGAGCACGAGGATCTGCGAATAAACGTGTGTTAATTGCGGTTCCTCACGGTCAAGGCTTGGATTAGCTTGGTTAACTTGGGAAGCTTTGAAGGTCTCGCTGGAGTTGATAAAAATTTTACGCATGTTATTTAATAGACGATTTGACAAACAAAAGGAACGAGACGCAATAAATAAGAAAAGCGACAGTACTACGAACATGAAACATTGACAAGCTTTGCGCGATACGTAATTAGTGAAAAATATCTAATTGTATTCTATGCAAATTAATTGAGATTTCACTCCGGCAAAGAAACAAAAAAATCACACTGCAAAGAAACAAGTAATCTCTACGATTCTAACACTGTATACGACGGTGTGTGAGAAACGCAACACCATAATCTCACATCGCTAATACCAAATCCCGACGCGTTCTTCATACATCGCGCATAATTCCGTGCATAATCCTCCGCCGCGCGAGACCCTAAAGGTACCCTTGTCAGAGCCCTATGTACGCGCCGCTGTGCCAGCAGCGCAAGCTCACCTGCGAAGTGCTCATAGTAGCCTTCGGGAGTGCACACTGAAGTTGCATCGTGCCAATCAGCGGCATATATACCGGCACTTTCGCCGTGCTCGCGCGGCCCACTCCCCGGAAAATCGCTCGTCCAACGCCGGAACGCTGGCTTTAAGGTGGACCGATTGTGCTGCTATCCTGCACAAAACCGTTCAGCATTAAGCCGTTTTCCCACGGGCTATCAGTGAGGTTGATTACTGATGCCCGGATACGGGCCGCGTAACGTCGCCGCCCTGTCGTTCCGATTGGCTTCAATTGCTATCCCCTCACCAAGGAAGAGTCGCGATTCAAGAGCCCGGAATTGATCCGACTCTTTCGCGTGGCCGCGGCCGGTCCTAATCCGCGCTTGCTTGCTTTCTTTCTTTCACCTCGACAAAAGCGAAAACGTTACGGGCGTGCCAGACTTGTTTCTTTTTTCCTGTCCGGGCCTCGCGTAAATTTTATCGGACATAATGGCGAGCGTAGCTCTCAGCGCGTTACGCAACGCGCCGCGCTATTCGCCGTGGACAGGGACAATTAGGAAATTCGATGACGCACAAGCGGACCAATAAGTAATATGTAAGTTGGTGCACACCGTTACCTCGTTTGTGCCTCGTAAGAAATGAAATATAATTTCGTACGCTTGTTTAAAATCCTAATATATTTGCGACAATATTATAATTATTACGAAAGTCTCCAGGAAGCTGCGATGGACATAACAGGTTCTGGTGCTTTCGCTCGAGACAGAAGTGGATATAATATGATGGAGGACGTACGAATTAATCTGACAGCGCGCAATTGACTACGATCTTAAATTTAATTCTACGATCTCGGCGGTCGTTCGCGCGTACCGCGGACTTTCGAGAAACATTTTATTGGCACTCGTGGAGCACCGTTCGAAACTTAAGAGACACAACCTCCATCGATACACTCTATTCATCGAGCAATTAACTGCTGTGACCTGGAAGAAACTTTTTGATATTTCGCGAAAATTAAACTGCGCTATACCACTTCGCGCAACGGAACTTGTGTGTTCGCGTGCAGGAATCGAAATCTTCCTCAATTAATCCACGGCCGACTTTACGGGCAAGCTCGGTTTCGACGCCGTAAATCTAAGAAGATTCACAAGCGTGACAAAATCCACAGCATGAAACGACGTACGTACAAAACGGTGCGACGATTAGACTTTCTCCGCGTGACAAGTGCGTTATACATCCCGGTATCATGCTCGATGGTCATTTAATTAAAAAAATAAATTCGCAATACACGAAGGAAGTTGCTAAGAAATTACAACGTCTAACAATAAGTCGATGGTACATTGATGACCATGGAAGAGACGAGGTGAAAATTTGTATTTCAACACCGTGTGGCGCAATCAACGCGCTATTGTCGTTTTTTCAATCACTTTCGCCAAGTTTTACATTCTAGTGATATTTTTAAAGGAATCGAAGGTCTAAACCGGCAATCGACCGCGTCGCTAATAACGTAACGCCTGAATCACCCGATGTTGAAATGAAGGCAATGTTTTTCCCATTTTCCCGACACTGCATGCCTTGATTTTAATATACAATTATCGGATCTCACAAAGACATATACCACCGCTTTAAATCATTGACGCAGTAACTTTTTATGAAAACCACTTTCATAATTGATTCATGGCATACTTTGGCATTAAACGTAACTTTTACTTGTATCATTCTCAAGTGACATTTTATTGGCAACTAGGTGAACCAATGTAATTCTAGGTAAACATGTTCTGATGACATCTTTGCGAAAGGTCTAACTTACACATGATATTTTGTTTGAAAACGATCACTACGCGAGGAATAGGCAATTATGGTGTTTCGCTTAATATACCGATCGTATAATTATAGATGTGATGATACACATATCAAATAAATATTTACATTTCGTATAGACCATCGCAAAGTTTCAATACACTGCAAGCATTTGCATTATTCAGTAAACAGTCGTATCGATCATTTAATGCTTCGGCCACTACAGATTTCGTTTAATGAGGATAGGCTCATTACAAATTCATTTAACCGAGTTAAACTTTTATTTAATATGCTGTACTCTCTCGACTGAAACGCATGTGATAATCGAACAACTATGTTGCACATGATGCGGTATATGATGTGGTAATCTTCACTTCTCTCTAGTTAATTATTAAAATTATAGTCCATTTTATACACCTACCATCACGCTCCACTTGCTTGTACCATTAATATAATTTCTCCTTTTCCAAGCTACTATAACTTGTAATATTACCGAAACAATTACTAAAAAAGTTAAGACTATACTATATCTTCAGCGCGCAATTTACGCGTATCCTTGCGCATTCTAGTTTAATGAATAAAAATAGAATACGAGTGAAAGAGAGAGTCGAATGTCAGTTTCTTATTCGACCGTTTCTTTGGCAGCCCAATAAAGCATTTTATATTCAGTACGATCTTTTTGAGTTAGCCTACTAATTTATAAGCGTCCATAACTTACGCAAGCGGTTTTTGCCGCTGTTACCCACGTTCTTTTTAAATGGCCAGCTTGTATTTTAATGATTAAACTACGTCATATTTTAATTTTAATAGTAATACGTAAACACTTCTATTGCTGAGTAATTCAATGATAGAAAAAAATTACAAAAATTTGGAATATTCCAAACACTGATAAATATTCATAAAATTAACCATGCGTAAAGTATATACGCTTACTAATCATGTTACCGTAACACGTGCAACGGAGAAAAAATAAAAGTAAATTATAAATACAAGTAAAATTCATGAACCTACAATCGCCGTTAGACACGCGAGGCGTGTGTAACAGAGTATCCATACCTTCGAAGAAACTAAAACCTCGGGACCGTCCGGAAAGCTAAAACTCCCTTTTATCTCCTAGAGAGATGAAAGAGAATTGCGCAAATTATGTTTGTGTTCGATGGGCGATGCAAGTTGGAAGGGCGTAACTAGAAAACGGCTTGATAAACACCTTGAGCGAGAACATCTATCCATATATTCATGAGAGCCGCGGTCTGGCCGACTCCAAAGCCTTTCCCATTATTGCATAAGGTTACGCTTGCGGTCGGTGAAGCAGAAATGCAGACTACGCGAAAATCCCGCTGCCGACGACGTCCGCCCGCACTGTCGTCTCGTAACGCGCGAGAATCCACTGGTGCACTTAGGGCGCATTTATACGCCACCATTGCCACCCTCTCTGCGGTCTAAAGTTCAAGCAACTCGAACTTTGAAGGGGAAAAAAAAAATTCCGCGGAGATAAGGGTCGCCAATTGAAAGTTCGCGTCACGGCTTCTCAGAGATGGCCTCAGAGATGGCTTCCCGCAAAATCAATTTGCGTTTACGCGGACGAGACTACTTCTTGAAAAAAATAGCCCGCTGATTAAATTAATCACGTTGTCTTTACGATTCTAATGAACTTTGGCAAGGGAAAGGTACATTAGACGCAGACATTTAAGTTGACATTAGACGCAGGTGCAAAGGATTAATCTGCATATGGCGCATACGAGCTCGGTTTGCGTCGCGTATGAGACTAAAAGCAGCTTCAGAGGTTTTGTGAAGAAGCTTTCTAAGCGAGATTCGTAGGGAGGAAGTGGGATGTGTCAAAATTTACATAATTGCGGCCTCACAAATATCGGAAGAGTGATAGAAAGTGTACGATCACCGGGATCGCCACCTTCAATAGGAGCACGTATCGTTCGCGTTATATCCGGCAAATATAATCGGCCAGCTTACTTCGCGAAGTTCCGTATACGTAATGTTATTACAATCGTTCGAACAGAAAAGAAAAAAAGAACAGGCTGAAGTTTTCACCGCGATAGATTTAATCTGGTATTCGTACAGCGAGTAGGCTCAACAGTTTCCTGACGTTATTCCTGCTGCAGGAAGACTTTCGAGCAAATAACTTCGCAATTAAAATCGCGCGGCTCGTATATGTAATTCAGAACATAATAACATTTTGCGCAAAGCCACTTATGACACAATAAGTGCACAGAGAGGTTTAACCTGGGAAAGGACTAACTAAAGCGTTACGTACGTTACGCATGCTATGCATCCCGAGACGAACGAGAACGTCTGTAAACCGCGTAAAAGTTATACATGTCAATATAGAATCGTTTCCATCGAACGTTGTTCAGTATTAACAGTATTCAGTATCGAATCTGCACTTCAAACGTAACATTTTATGTTACGCTGATAAACATTATATACGAATGTAATTAATGCGTATATAACGTTGTTCATTAATAAAAATAACATAAATAAATAGCATTAATTTAGTATACGTGTAGTATGCAGATATGGAATATGCGTATACATTGAATAAGTTGATAGCAAACGGTAATTTTATATCGATTTATACAGGTCAGTCGCTGCCGCGCGATAAAAACATATGTATATAGCCGGTTTAGAGTAAAAATACCGGGGAAAATTAACCATCTCGGCACCAGCGCGTGTCATTAGTTTTGAATTCAATGAATTAGACTTGCGGCTTCAGAAATTAATGGCCAGTCGTCACGCACGCTCGCGCAATTGTCGATTAGCCAGGAGCGATGTTACAGCTAATTAACGCTCGCCACTATGTGGCATTCCACGGCAGAGATTTTTCCGTTATCGCTCAATGCTCGACGCACAACAAATACTTTCCTAGAGAACGTTTCGAGCACCATTTGCGCAGCGAGACGCGCAAAATTCTCGAAAGAAAGCTCATGTTTCCGAAAACGATGCGCTCGGAATCGGCAATTGTCGGATTTCGGGATCGTGTCGAAAAACAGCAGCGCGAGCAGATTGTGGTCTCTAGTGAATCACTATAAATTCATCGAAAACGATTTAATCCCCGGGTATAGGTCAAGTGGAAACTATCGCGTACATGGCCCCCTCGATTTTCGCTGCGGTTCGATCGACGGTCAATCAAGAGGGAGGGAACGCTCGGACTCTCGAAACATGCTCCTATCCGGCTAGAAGTCGAATCAATATTTTCGAATTCAAATATGGAAATCCAAATTCAGATGTATGGAAATTTATTCGTATCGATAACCCTGATAAACCATGGATACGCGGGTATTCTAATACCCGTCGAACCGAGATCGAGGTACAAAGTCATTCCGAGATTAACTATGCCCGTGGGAACTACGTGTGATAAACCAAAAATCGTGCCGCCATTATACATTGAGCGAAACCGGGTTTCTACGTTTCGTAGCGAAAATCATTTCCGGTGTGCAAGAATTTTATCCGATCGCGTTAACGAGTTCCAACAACTTCTTATTAAAACGGCGACAGTAGCGGCCAACGTCTTCAAAACATTCTCTTTAATTTCACGGCTGGTGACGACGGCTACCTTCTTCTTGGCGACAAATGTCGCGGCACACGAAACTGTAGAAAAGAGATAATACGGTGAACATGCTATGACTATGGAAATGAGGCGAGTGTATTAAATTCGAACAAGTTGAGACTGAATGCAAATGTTTCAACGCATTCATGTACGGCACAGAGGAAAAAGAGCAAATAAGAAAGAAGCACTTTCGTGTTGACGAAAAATTTCAATTCTCTCTTCTCGTATTAATTAAGCTTTTAATATTTATGAAGCTCTCGGAAGCACAGAAAAGTATCGATCAAAGCACATTAATAAAAGATCGATACGTAATATTGTTTACCGCTGTAATTTGTTTTAATGTGTCGGCCCGTTTTTGTGTTAACATCTTTATAACGCGTCTTTATAATTACGAAACGCATTGGTAAAATTCAGTTACTAATTAAAATGTGAAAAATTGCGCAAGAAGTTTCTTTTCTTATAAACATTATGTAAAAAAGTAACTAAATATTTTGTGTATCAAACATATTTTTCTAAAGTGTTAAAACATCCTACAAAAGAGTATGACTTTTAAAATAAAGATAAATTTGATAATTTAAAACATTTCAATCATCTACGAACGATTTATATTTATCTTTGTTTACTCGTATGCACTGCCATCGCCGAGCAAAGTTTACGCAAGAAGTTCACGCAAGCGTATCGCAAGTAGTACGGATCTTTTTCGATTTTTGTTGCAGAAAGGCGGTTCTATCTCGAATTAAACGAACTCGAAAACGCGGCGAGACGATCGGGTAAAAAAGAACAAAGAGGAAACAGACGCGAAGACAAAGGGAGACGAAGAAAAGCGTCGTCCACGACGGCGCGTTGTCTTCCTCTCCTCCTGTTAACTTCCTACCCGCCGACAATTTCATCGGCACGCTCGAGTTGCCCAGCGGACATGCCGTTGCGTCCCCTATAAAAGCGAGGGTAGACCATGGCGGTACCAGTGTGCTCACTGCCGACCAACATGAACAGCACCGACAAGCTGAAAGTGAGTAGCTCCAATAAGATAGCCGCTCGAATCGCTTGTAGAAATACGATCCGTATTTAGTGCGAGTCTGCAGTAATCTGTTGTAGGCGCAGTCTCTCATTTTCAAGCGACAACCTGTTTCCTAATCAATATGAATAGCCTTGAAGGCAAATTTTCGCTTGCGAATTTCTATGTGACAAGCTCGAAATCATTAAAGGCTCCCTCGAATACTTTGTCCCTTGTGAAACCATTGTCAAAAGATCACATTTCCAAAAATTTCAGCAGAATTATACAGTACTTACAATTTCAAATTAATGTAACAATTCAATTCCGTTTTGTTTTAAAATTGTTCGCAATGCTATCTTTAAAATATTTTTCCAAATCTGAAAGTTTTCAAAAATACGATGAATATTTTTAGTATCAAAGCGTGCCGCTGCTAAAGAGATTTGATTGAAAAATGTTGACGTTTTTCGATATATGATATATTATCTCGTTACCAGTCTCTCGAACAAATTGACAGAACCTTTCACCAAGTTTCACGAACATGCATTAGTCTCGCGAAAAATGATCAAAGTAAATTACAGTGAAGCCTATGTACCTATGTCACATACGCTTCGTAAATGCTACGATCACATTTATCGGAAGATTTATGAAATTAAAGAGACTCGTCGTTTTCTCGCTTTCGACAGGTACTACTCCTGTGCGGCCTAGTATTATCGGTCGTAGCCGAGGAGGCGAAGAAGACCGAGTCTAGCGCTCAGCCCAAGGAGGAAAAGTCGAAGCGCGGATTGGAGCTGAGCCTAGGTGATCATGGTGGTTTCGGAGGCGGTCTGGGCGGTGGCCACGGTTTCGACGGTGGATTCGGAGGCGGCCTGGGCGGTGGCCACGAAATAATCTCCCATGATCACATCAAGGCGGTGACGATCACGAAGCACGTGCCAGTGCCGCACCCGTATCCGGTAGAGGTCACGAAGCACGTGCCTTACACGGTGAAGGTGCCGGTCAAAGTACCCGTCGACCGCCCGTACCCAGTTCACGTACCACAACCTTACCCGGTGGAGATCACGAAGCACGTGCACGTGCCAGTGGAGAAGCCAGTGCCCTATCCAGTCAAAGTACCCGTGAAGGTGCCCATCAAGGTACCCTACCCGGTTAAGGTACCAGTCAAGGTTCCGGTCGAAGTGGCGAAACATGTGCCCTACCCGGTCAAGGTACCCATAGTCGTTAAAGAGCCTTATCCCGTGGTCGTCAAGGGCCACGACGAGGGTGGTTTCGGCGGCGGTGACATTGGCGGATTTGGCGGATTTGGCGGCCACGGATTTGGCGGCCACGACTTCGGCGGTGACTTCGGCGGATTTGGACACCATTGAGAAAAATGAGCGCGAGAAGAAGCGAAGACTACGTCGTCTTCCCCTTTTGTTTGACGTCTCGGGGTCCAGGAGACCAGGAGATCTATTCGAGGGATCGATCGTCGAAGGATCGAGGAGCGATCGGCAGAAGCTGCCACATCGTTCTAATAGAAGTCAATGCGCAAATATTGTATTCTTCATGATCCTATCCTCGAATTGTACTATACACCCCGTTAAATGTAAAAATGAATAAAGTATTTTTTTTACGTAACGGTTGCTTACGAAACACTTGAATGATGTTAGGAGGCCTGGAGAGGAAACGGCAGAGAGACGTATTAGCCGGACACGTTATGCGATTATGAGCAATTGCGAGGAAACTTTCACTCCTTGATATTACGCGAGTTGCACCAAGAGAGGTACACCTGTTTCACCATAAGAGGCATATATGTACCGCATAGAAAAAGCGTCACTCGTAGGGATCGTTAAAGTAGACGGGCGGCGGAAGGGGAAAGCGTAAGACGTAAATGTCAGAGTGTGTGCGTGCGAAAATCGCGGTAAATATCCGCGAATATCCTCTCACCTCTCTCCCTAGGAGATTAATCTTGCGGACACTTTCAACACACGCATCACGCGCTATCGTGCGCGACGTATGCGCGCGCCTTGCGCCACAAAGAATCGGCCTGGCGAGACCGAGTCGTTAAGCCGCCAATTGCGTCGTTTGATTTTTCAGGGCTGCACCGATCATTTACCGATCATTTCTGGGACGCAGTGGGAAGTGTGGAAAAATCGGAAAGGGCTGTGTTGCCATACAGTTGCGCGATTTCGAAACGCTACTTACGCACAAACGCGTTTACGACATCTGTCTGATATTATTAAAATTTATGAAAAGATATACCGGTGTGTCTTAGATAGTTGCTTTTACATGCAAGTTTACACTAATTATGCGTAACGTGTTCCGAAATGCATGATTTTTTTTAAAATTCTATCACGCATACGTAAATACTTCTTACGTAGTATGGTATGTAAATTGGTGTGGAGGTAGTTAAATAAGTGCTTTCAATATGCGCATGAGAAACAGCCTATCAATTGCAAAATATTAAGCCTATCATTTTGTTTAATAGCATTTAATATCATATTTTATCGATTAATCATAAACGTGCCGGTGCTCCCGAGATATTTGAGAAATTCGCATAGATTGTAGAAACGACGGTAAATCAACTATGTTATAAGCAATCTTGCGGTTGTGCGTTTCTCAATTTAATGGCTTGATCACTAATCTAATTAGTTCTATGCGGGGTACAACTAGATTACTCTGGACGTAATTGGCATCGCTGGAATTGATAGGCTTCCTCGCATTCTTTTCCATAAAAGTTACCGTAGGCGAATAATGTCGCCGCTGGTTTCGCTTTTATTTTCAGGTTTATGTTATCTCCAAACTTTTCCGCACGCGATTGTGTCCATCTCACGCATAGAGCTGGAATAACTCTGCGGTAATATAGGACGTAGACCTAATTGCCTCCCACGGTTATAGACCGATACCTCGACTACACAAGTTCCTCCACCTACGTGCACCTTATATGCCATTATGTACGACCCATCTTGCGGCGGCGTGATTCGTCCCGACGATAGTATGTCTTGTTAATACGCGGTTACACCGCGTAAACCGGAGCCGGCTCGAGAGAGCCCACTCCGAGAGATTCAACGTCGCCGACATCGTCATCGCGACTCGTTCTCGCGGCTCTCTTCCTTTTCCCCGGCGCCTTACTTTCGTTGTCTCGATATCGTATGATCGGATAGCGGCGTCGTTTCACCACACCCTGGACTCATTTCCGCGTGCTGAGCCCGCTTCCGCCGCGCATACTAGGCTAGAAACTGAAAGCGACTGGCACACGAGCGATCTCAAGATGCAAGGAAGTCGGCTCCTGGGACGAGGGAGACCGTCACGTTTACTCGTTACGTATGCATCGGGAAATGCATCGCCCGATGCCAATTTGGCGAAATTACGGGGAACAACGAGCGGTACGCCTTTGTTTAGGTGCCATGCCGCAGCGTGCGGTACCTTCGTTACGGGCGAGCTATATTTTATTGGTATTGTTACGGCCTCGAAAATCAATTAGTCATGGAACTGCAACGCGTTCAATATCTTTTGTGTAATCGATTAGACAAACGTGGAGACTGATAAACATCGTTCCACGAGACTGCCAGGCGTCGAGTGAAGCCTCGACTGAATTTATCTTGTTACGAGCAAAAGTGTTACACGCTGATCGAGACACGTGGTCGTTCGATGAGCAAATCGGCCGGGGTTATCTAACAAGCTGTGCGTGCCAGGTAATCATAGTTAATAGCCTAGGAAGTTCGCGCGTAAAAGGGAAGAGAGATTTCTTCGATCAGTCGCGAAATGTGCACACAGGAATAAGCTGGGATGCACATGTTACGTTTATAAATATTCGGTATAGCCGGCGCAGGATTATATAATAAGTACATGTAAATGCAGGATGACTACGTCGTTTCATTTAACCGTGATGCAATCCTCTTCAACAGGCGGCGGGCCATTCAAGAAAAGCGCGCGATTGCTCCTTCTCGGGGAGTGTAAAGACTATGTAATGCTAAAGAGACGTAGAGTTTTCTGCCAACGCACACAGATAAATGTACCGCTTTTGAGCTCTGTTGCATTACTTTTTTATCTATCAAAATGTGAAAAGCACTTACTTGCTAATCAGTTTTATTCGAGATCTACTAACTTGCTGCTCGAAAAATTTTGAAAATTGACATCGCTTTCAAAATCCACTGACTACCGAGACATATATGACAATATGCATTTGCTTCTACAGACTCGTGAACTCATTCTGTTTCGGCATAAAATTAATCTGCTCAGTCAACATATATTAGATTGTATTTGAAAAGGACTTGATTAAGAGGACGAAACGTTGTGACTTAAATATATATCACTTTTTAAGTCACTTTGGTCGATTTTTTGAAAGAATTTTCCCATGTTAATTACCACTGGCGACAATAAACCTCATTCAATTTATATAAAAAGTACTTAAAAAGGTGCCTTACGTTGCCCGATATTATTAACTTTTAATTACATTTCTTTCGAGTGCGATATCGCTCCAAGCCATATGCGTGCGCCTTGACATCGTGCGTCAATTACGCAACATACATTTTTCGCGTTACGTTTTGAGGAACCGTGACTTACGTAAGCATCAATCTCAGTTACAAACGTCTGTCTCGAAGCTGGACGAAAAAAAAACCTACGTATAACAAGGATGTCGGTACCGATGATATTAATTCCAAATTATCAGAGATATTACGTCGGGACATTTCCCATAGACGTAAGCCGAAGCACAATGCACATTTGCGATGTAAATGCGGCGCGGAACTATGATTTTACGCCGTGATTTTATGGGAGCGCGACCCCGACCGTTTCTTTTTACGGATGTTCGTTACGTCGCGACTATGCCGTTAATAAGATTCCAGACGGCGATCTTATCGCGCTCAATTAGAGAAATCTCGTGGGCGGAGAAGCGACGCGGCTGAGTAAGGCAGAAAACGATGGTCGTTGCGCTCTATGCACTTTCGCGAGTGCCATATTTCCTTATTCACGCGTGATAAATGCATCGCGTAAACGCGCTGATACTGCCATGCATTGCAGCTTAACGACACGAATATTAGCACGCGTGTAATCTTATCTTAACAAAATCTCCCGATATGTAGATTTCAAAATCAATTTACCGCTAATTTGCAGCTGATGAGAAAATAATGGTTTTACGTACATCTATAAAGTTCACAAGAAAGTACATAGCATTTCCATAATGTTTAATTTTTAATAGGATTGCACAAGTATACGATATACTATCCGACATATTTTTTCGAAGTGCAAAAAAAGCGCTAAAATTATTTCTATCGTATCCCCTCGATAATCTCACTTGTTTGCACGAAGAAATGATCATCGATATAACATTAATATTGGTATTGTCAACAGTGTAGAAAGTTTGTGTTTTACTGGTAAAACTGTGCCTCCATAGTAAAGTAAACCAAAGTAAAAGTTTATGACTTCACGAAAAGAAATTCCAAGATATCGACCAAGAAAATGTAAATATCGAACATGCGTCTTGTCTTTCTATGATAATCAGACGAAAAGTATTGTTTCAGTAGCAATTTAATTAGTGCCGTACGATGCTATCAATAGGTATTAATTTCACTTATTACACGGTTGTTCTTTCCGATTATAAAGTTTATATAATTTTCTTTCATCTTCTGCTGTGTTCTCACGTTTTATGAAACGCGAGTGCAGTTGCACAAACATAATTAATTAACGTTGTTTCGTAGGAATATTAACCGTGGATTATTTTTTTCTTCCTACAAACATCCATTTAATTAAATAATTATGTAATCATTGACACCATATATCTATGTATGTGTGAGTGTATTTTAGAATTCTACGATTGTAAAAATTCAATTGTACACGCATACACACACACGCGCACACACACGCACACACACACATATTTCACTTTTTATTTTCCTCTTAGTTGTTGTCACAGGTGGTTTCTCATTTGAATATTTATCTCACATCAGAACAAACGTCATATCCTCATACATTTAAAGTGAAATACAGATATTCTCCCATTGTAAATCACATAAAATGTATACGGAAACTCTATTCTGAAAATTCGGTAATAGAAAAAAACAGTTAAGCTTCTAACTCATAAATTATAATATTACTTCACAAAATTCTCTCTTTGCAACAAAATACAATAATTGTCTGTAAAAACGACCAATCTCGGTCAATTATTATAATAAGAAGTAATTGATCATGGCGAAATTGCACATTAATTCTTGTACGTGCGAAATGGTAATAAATCCGAGGTTAGCCGAGCGGCCAAGTAAATTGCCACGCTATCGATCCGAAATACGGAGGTAATAACCCTAAAGAGTGAAAAGAGCGTGTGGACTATAATAAATCGGTATAATTGGACGGTTTTAATTGGCTCGCAATTCAAGGTAATCTACGATATTTTTGCATAGCCCTACCGAAGTTCCTAGTTGGAGTTAAATCAGCCAAATCGGCAGATGGGAAACTTCAATAAAACTTGCAATCACTCAATTTATTACTATTTATAAAAAAACTAACAAAAGAGATTTATTACTATTTATATATTATCCGTCATGAATATTGAGAAGTATTTATCGAAAATTATAATGTCTTACGCATATTGCTTTTTGTTTAAGGAACATCAGTTTTTATCTGTGTATTCTTTATATTGTATAATGTATCGATTTTTATCAATTTAAGTCAATATTATCAAAACCGAAATAGCTTTAACGTCACTAAAATAAGTACGGCAGATAATCAAATTTATTCGATCAGTAAGTCTTGTGTAGTACGGATTATCCTATAAACCAGTGAGCGAAATATTCTTACTCTTTTTATTAAAACCACAGACTTTTATATACTACGAGACTGCTACCTTCGAGCTAAAAAGGAAGGCAAGAGCACCGCCATATTCTGTAGGGCAAATAAAGTAGCATGCGTACGTCTGTGTCTCTACAGGGTGTCGCCGCGATCGAACCATCTAATCTCATCCGACGCCAATCTTATCCGGTGACACCCTGTAGACACACAGACGTACGCATACTACTTTATTTGCCCTACAGAATATGGCGGTGCTCTTGTCTCCCTTTTTAGCTCGAAGGTAGCAGTCTAGTATAGTATATGGAAGTCTGTGGTTAAAACTTGTGTATCTCTGTGTTCGTGTGCATGTGTGTGCGTGTGCATATTGCTCAAACTTTATACATATGTATATTTGCACTCCTAGAAATAATCATACACATATATTCAAAATTGATATAGAGGGGGGGGGGGGAGGGAGAGAGAGAGAGAGAGAAGGAGAGAAAGAGATTGTACCTAATATTTCTTTGTTGACTGACATTAACAAGGATCAAAATGTCAAGAAGGTTGACATAGAAGCGCTATTCTCATCGATTGCCATCTTGGAATCTTCGATCTTCGAATCAATCAGCCGTGGATTAACGTGATACCGTTCATTTGATCGATATCGTGAGATACTATAATCTTTTCTTTCTTTCTCTTTCTAGATATTATATCGCAATTGTTATCATATACTTTCCTGCTTGCTACACCGATAACTCCTACCGGATGCTCACCACAGGCCACATCTTTATGTTCTCACAACTTGACCATTTAATCTTAAACTGCAGAAAATGGCCGTACTGTCTGGAAGTTCTAGTTGGTCCGCGTGGTTTTTCCTAATTGCGCTGGTAACAATAATATATCGATCCGCGGGAAAGCCGTCGCAGCTGATAGGTAAGTAATATCGCACGGCACAAATAGACTCGAATAATTCAACCAAATTGCTACCTTAATTTCTCTTGCGTAATATCTGAAGGTGAATTCCTAGAATTTTTATAAAGCGCGTTGCAAAAAGGTGCGGTTAAATTCATCGTTAAGGTAACTCTATTGTCTGCGGGGAAGTTATAAATTTAACTTTCATCAAAAGGGGAATGTCTAGCAAACTGCGTGTTACGCGACTGAACAGAGAATTAAACTGATTTTATCGTCATTGAAAAACTCACTGATAATGACATAACAGAGACAATTATTCATTCGGACAATCTTCGTTTTCATTTCCTCTAAATTTTTTGTCCTTAAATTGCTCGAGTAATAATCCTATTATAATGCAAATGTAAACGTGATAACTTACGTTTAATAATTATAACGCAAACCAGCAGCGAAATAATGATATTAACGAATAAAGATATTAGAGAAAAGATCCATTTTTATTATCCATCGTACAGACACTAATGAATGGGAGAATAAAAGAAAAATATTTAGAGGAGAAGAAAATTGATCGTGACATAGATGTCGGACGAGCTCATTATCGACGGCAACATGTATTGATAATATCTCCGGTTTCGTTATTCTCGTTTTCCGCGTCATTTATGTCATCGCGGAAAAGCTCGGGGAAATTCTAGGGAAGATCCGCAGGGCCGTGCGCTGCACGCACAGTGGTGTCGTAATATTATACGCAGTACAGCACGCTATTCGCAGTGCAGTAACCACGATTACGCATTACAACCGACTTCTGTGCACTTCCTCGATCGTGCATAGGGATCGTTTATGCATCGACTACCGGCGCGGTGTAAAAGTGCATCGACTTTCGCGCGGACTACTTCTGCCGGCCGCCTCACGTGAGCGCGATTTTCCCGCGAGGTTTTTTGTTCCTCGTCTAGGATATAAACGCGAAGGAAATTGCGCCGTCACGACTCGGTTTCCCGTAACGTTAGCCACTTTGCCGTGTAATGTTGCACTTGGGGAGAATAGCGCGGTTTAAAATTACATCGCGATGCGCGCGATGATATGCAGATTAATACGTACGTTTCCGCAACCGAGTCGCGAAACAACGAGGGGGATCGCTTAAACTTGCTCAAAAGGTTTAATTAGAAGACGTCACTTTCTTAGGCGCACTCTTGATAGAAATTACGGCGCGCGCAAATTAGAAGAATATTAATACTTGGCGACGAATTCCATTCAAAATGCAATTACCTTCAAAGATCGATAAAGACCTAGAAAGGAAAAGGACACTATCGCGTTAAAGTCACGTTATCGCATATCAATATGTAAAACGGCGCGCTATCTTGCTAATTGAGTAACACAAGGTTCGGCGGTGCGGCAAATCGTATATTATCTATAATACAATTTCTCTCTCTTGATCTTGCCTTTCACGCAATCATATAAAATCTTTCGCGGTGCCCACAGCGGCATTATGCAACATATTCTTTCGTAAATGCCCCTTCGCGCGCTTTAGAAAAATAGAGCAACATGGAGTTAAAAATCACAGCTAAATAGGGAGTAGATTGCTTATTATGTATAAGCAACGAAAAAGAGGAGCAGCTTAATTCAAAGATTTGATAGTTGTACAAATGCCGTTGTAAATTGGAAAAGACGATTTGCATCCGCTCGGGAATAAAACTCCCGCTGTAGGACGTAATTCCCGTGTCAGGTTTGCGACATCGCGATAATTTCGTTTTAAACGCAGTAACGTAAAAATAATGTTTCCGCTCTACCTTTCGCAACGTGACAAATAGCTAGAAGGTGAGGGCCGTCATAATTATCTTTCCTTACGACAAGTCGGGACAGGTAATCAAAATTATATATGAAACGACCTTAGACGTGTCTAATGTGTACTATCGCTTCCCTTTTACGTGACGTCAATATGAACGGTTCCACACGAATAGCTGTAAAAATTGTTCTTACGACCCGAATGTTTGTGTCTCAGTATGCAGTCAGCCGGATAGTTTCACGGTCCAAATAACCGAAAACGAACGTGTTGTTTACGGCACCGAATTATTAATCAGATACAATCCACGAGTCGGAATTTTCTCTTATCCCGAGATAAAGCCAGTGAATGTTGTCTTCGACGAAGCCGTCATAGAATTCAAAGGTAACTACCAGTACATCGATAATCAATTTAAACGTTAAATCGAGCAAGAACTGTGCAAATCCATCCACTTAAAATTCCGCATCAATTATTTTACGAAAAAAATTGAGATACGATCTCCTTTTTATTATTATATATTGGCTCGGATAAACTCTGTGTTATTGCCTTAATATGTTACTGAATATTAATAAGCTATTTACCTAATTACGGTAAAGATTGAAGCTTCCAATAGAAAGCTGATGACAAAGTAGAAATTAATTCTGTTGACACATATGTAAATTTCTGATTAAATTGATCAGTTATATCATTAATTTAATATCCATTTTCACGTCTGCCGATATTGCTCCGCTTTTATTTATCCTATGATGTCCAGGCCACACTAATTACAAAGGATTACATTTTTCAGGACGTGTGTCATCTGAACACCCGGTGAACCAACGGTATACCTCATCCGAAAAACTTTCTTGGAACGCTAGTGGTATCATTTTAGGAATCGGTACGCTCCAAGTAAGTTTAACGCTCCATAATCGTTTAAATAACGACCGGAAGAAAATTGAGCGCGACTATTCGCTTTGTAAGATAATTATAGTTCGCCCGTCCGATAATTATTATCCTCGGCTTTCCATCGTTACAGAAACTAAGCAAGGATGATTATGCAGTCCAAGACTGTCGTTTATTTTTACCGACGGATATCAAAGGCAGGTAAGATACGAAATTCTTTGAATTCTATTACGGAAATAAAATAAGATATATCTCCCTGGGGCAGGATTTGCAAACTAAACTGATGAAACAAATTTATTATAAAACGATTTTAAAAATGTGATTTTATAGGATCTAATTATCGATCAACTTTTGCGTAGAGCTGCTTTAGCATGAATCTAGTAGGCAGTAAATTAAATTCTATAATATATAAAATCTATAAATAATAAGATCTTATAAAACCATATTTCTTTAGGCATTTTTAATTTTACAATAAATGCTTTTTCATCCAAGTGGACATATTCTTTTAGCACTAATCTACCAAGAGCTGTGGAAGAAGCGATTATTTATTACGCTCAATCCTGTGCCAAACAATATCTTTGTCAGAGAATAGGAATATTAAAAGCAGAACAACTTCAACATATCAACAGCTATAACGAATACGGATATAATATAGCTCGTGTTATTCGTCCTAACATCCCAAGAGTTGACGTAATCTCATTAACTTTCTTGCCTTATAAATTATATTTATATTATCCGTAGTATTCCAACTTTTCATGTGCAGTTATGCATGAACGTTCCCGTGGAAATCTTTCTCAAAAAAGCGATAAATTACATTAAGCAGAATGAAAGATCCATAATTACAATTCCTAGTGTAACGGAAACATATAATATGGGACTTGGAATGAAATGTCATTTCGACACAAATAAAGGAACCTTCGAGTGAGCACTATTATCTCATAATACAGTTGAGAAAATTAACATATAGCTTTTGTATAACGATATTTTTATTGAACACTCTACTTCAGCAAGAGAATTAATTTTTCAGAGATCTCTCGACTTTAAAGAGAACGGACGATGCAGTCATGTCCAACGTAGGGCGAACACAGATCATACAAGCTGGCTTTGGACTTTCCATGGCTAGGTTTAAGTATAATTATTACAAGGTAAAGTTCAGAGATGGTATTAACGATTACAAAATTATTAATGTAAAAAATATCCCACTTCTGTACTTAATTCTAATTCTATTTATCTTAATATGCAGCTTAGAGTTGGCTTAATCACGGTCAGTGGTAATATACTCGGAACTGTTAATGGATTAGCAATAGCAGCAAAACTAATAATTGATTATGACAAAACGTGCGGCATAAATTTGGAGTACGTCAAAGTGACGAAACTTGGCGAAATCAAACTAGAAATGACCGGTTTAGGTCCACTCAACAGTTTAACATCCAAAGTACTGACTTGGTTGACGAGAATGTGGAAAGACAGAATTGTTAAAGCTGTCGAAGTTAACGCCAGGAATATTGCTGAGGAACAATTAAGCGAATTTATTTGTAAAAATGATGAAGTTGCATCTTCAAATATTTCCTTGAATTATAATTACACAAACTTTACAATTTAAAGCAAACTTTCGAGTGAGTATGCGATAAGCATGTAATTGAAAAAAGGTTCACATACTATGATATACATACACACAATAGTATATTTAAAATACAATATTATCTATACTATTACTTTTTATATAAATATCTAAATCATTGTTAGAAATTTTGTACAAAATTTTAACGTGTCTTAAGAATAAACGATTATTTTTGTTGTATTTTATAGTAAAGTAACTATAAAAAAAACTAAAAATTTGCTATATCTGCAAAATTTTCTCTATTATTCTCACCATTTTATATTACACATGTATATAACACATAAGTATGTGTAATTTTTGAAATATATCTTTTCAAAAATATGCTTGTTAATATTGAGTACAATTTAAGTGGATTCAGGTATACTAATTTCTGTATCAGCGACTAATTCTGTTGGTTTGGCAATAACTACTTCGGAAGTTACAGGTTTCTGTGCATCGTTATCTATGCATTCTTGATGGGAAGAAATACTTTCATCTTGCACTAAAATTTCTTTTACTTCTACATCATCATCAGAATCAGTAACTGCAGGATTATCTTGCATAGTATTATCTTGCGTAGTATTATCGATGTTACTAGTACATTGTACCTGTGTCATAGCATTATCAATGTTACCAATATTTGAATTCAGTGCACGCTTCAGAGCCAAATATTCTTCCACTGATCCCGTTGGAGCTTTTTCAAATGTAACAGTTGCATCAGTTGCCGATGGCTGTGCAGATGCATTCAAGTTTGGCGATTTACTCAGTTTGGATAATCTTTGACGTTCCCTCAAACGTTTCCGAATCTCAGATTGTATTTTCGATTCTTTTATTACACTTTGGACATCGTCCGTCTGATAATAACGCGACGCCCAAGTTTCTGCTGAATCCGACTTTGGTAAAATGGTTTGGGATGTTGACTGCTTATTTTCTTGCTGAGAAAGGACGACAATTTTGTCTTGACTTTTATCCTCATCGCTATTTTCTATATCCATAACTTCACAGTAATCATCTAAATCAATATCATCTATATCTGTCGATCTCTCTTCTTCGACTTTACTTTCTTCTGCCACTTTCTCTTCTGTTTTATCTTCTTCTTCGACTGTACTTTTATTTTCGTCAGAAGCATCTATTGTCGATTTAACACTATTACTTTTATTACTTGATTTTTCTGTAATATCGGTAATATTAATCTGTTTTGACTCTGAAGAGTTTGTAGTAGTAGAAGCAAGTTGTAATTTTCCACGTGATTTTTTCTTGGATTTCTTACGTTTCTCGGCAACGTTATTCGCAGAAATCGATATTGATAACATATTGTTCTTTATATCTACATTTCTCACAGGCATTATTGTTTTACTTGTGTCACTTGTGGAGTTTGTATTACTATCTTGAGTATCTTTTCTCTCCTTCAAATCTTGTGTGCCGGTCTTAGTAGAACTTTCATCTGAATTACCCGCGGATTTTCCAGCTTTCGACGTACGTTCGTTTTTCAATTTTTGATTCGTCTCTGATTCCTCCCCACTATCGCTAGACAATAACTCGACAACTGGTGCAGGTTTAGGAATTACTAAAACAACATCTTCATCCTCGCCTTTAGCATTTTGTTGAGAACTAATAATTCTTTCTAATTGCTTGCGACAATTCTCTTTCGCTTTGTCATCTTGGGATGTTTCAGTACTATTGTCTGTCGCTTGACTGTCATTCACTTGCGACGGGTCAGTGGATGGAATTATATCCTCCTCTTTTCGTATCAAAGCTCTTATTGCGCGAGCTCGCATTTCTAATTCTAATAAATCCAATAAGCTATCACCCTCCTTCCCTTTATCTTTGTCGTCTTCCTTTTTAATTTTAACATCCTCAGTTTTACTCTCACTCTTAATGTTGCATTTTGCTTTAACATTAGACTTATTTAAATTGTTTTTCTTATTAGCTTGCGTTTTTCCTTTAACTTTTGTCTTGTCTCTTTTTAACTTTCCTTTTCCACCATTCTCCTTTTTCGATATATCATCATCGGTTAACCATTCCTCCGTATCAGAAATGATTTCTAAGGACGGTCCTGTTAGAAAAAGATATAAATCAGCAGATTGTTTTAAAAAAGTTAAATTTTATGTCTTATTATTCAATATTTATATACCCGAATCATCAGAATATTCACTCGTGTCTGAAGATTCCAACATAGGTTTGCTATTTAATATAGACAATATTCGAGCTTTCGACATACCATTTAGCTCGCTCTCACACCATTCTTCAAGTTCGCTTAAATCCATTTGCTATATAAACAATAGACAATATGTATTATACTCGTGCATGAAGTTTTCAAACCAAAGCTATTACCAGCTTAAACATTTCATGGCGTAACTCACTTTAAGAACCTGAGGCAGCATGAGACGAATCTTTTCTGGTTTAACAGATTTAAAAAGCTGCCGGGCTAATTCTTTACGATTAAACAAATAATCTCTGATTGGCTTTAAATCTCTCGCATCAATTTCCTCTTCGTCCGACGACAGTGACGAAGACGTATAAGAAGATGCGCTGCTATATTCCTAACAACGAAGGTGTCTTTAAGACGATGTGTTCTAAAGATGCTTTTGTAATATTTTCACAATTTAAAGCGAGATGCTCTACAAACATGATCGATAGCTACCTTGTTGTTGCTCACGCTGCTGGTTTTGGTCTTGGACATATTTACGTCGTTGAAGAAACAATTCCTCCAATCTGAATAAACACCAGCGAGCAGAATAAACTAAATTGACTTGTGAAACAACTATTCGCGTCTGAAAAATGTTGACAGGTTAGATCCCTCAAAATTAAGTTACATTAGTTTTCCGTGCTCAGGAAAATATATTCGCGCGTTAAAAAGGAACCGAGAAAACGAGAGCAACTTACGCGAAAGACTCTACAGAGTGAAATTCGTAGAAATGAGCTTAATGAAGAAAAAACTGCATAACCTAGTGTCCTAGGTTAGTTCGACACCAATCGAAAGTTCTGTTAGCATCAGCCGTGATTGTGGAAGATAGTTACGTTATTTATCAGACACAGCGTGATTAGTGCAGCTTGTTTCTCTCAACAATTGTAATCCGCTAAATTCACGACTCCTGGCCGGTTTGTTTACGAGCGGCCGTGATTTAAACGGGATGCGCCATCGTCCTGGCGCACTCGACGCAACGGTACCGCCC
>NW_011967188.1:1073629-1111128 GCF_000949405.1 Vollenhovia emeryi
TACCGCCGCGCTCCGTTAAAGGCCTACCGAGGACGTCGTGCAGATGTCACTAGACGAGCGCGCCGACGTTCTGTCAATCGCGATGGTATAATGCGATATAACCTGACTCCGACTGTTGACAACTGTTTGTCAACAAGATGACATCGATCGAATATAATTGCTGAATGCGATCGCGGTGAGTACCGTAGTATTGGAGAAATGAGGTTGTCCCGCGACAAGGATGGGTATTCCTACAAACGGATTCCTGATGCGAGCACTCGTCTTCGACAGGCAACCAAGTTCCCGGAGTTCAATCAGCTCGTCGCATATCGCACGTCGTCGGGTGCGGCAACGGGTATTGGCGAAACTCGGATACTATGCGGCTCGGGCGTGACATATGATACTGTTTGTCGAGCACAGTGTCAATCGGATTCTCTAGCCTAGCGCTGCACAAGCCAAGATAGAAAGATGTTCAACCGCTTCAAGTCAGTATTAATGAACGCCGTGGGCGCGAGCGAGCTCGGCCTGCAGTACCCGAACGACTCCGACAATGATACGACGGCGGACTACATCAACTCCAACTATGTGGTAGAGGTGGAGAACAAGCCCTACAGCCGGCCAAGTTTCCTCGGCTTGACGGCTGAAGAGACGCAGGTATTTCTCGCGCAAGTTACATAGCAAATGGATTTTATCGAGCAGCGCTAATCCGCTCGTTAGCGGTGACGTGCCAACTGATTTATCTCGACTGTACGTATGGCTACGTGGAATAGGTGAGCGCGGATCACAAGGTGAGGCCTATAATAGTACCGAGGGATCTCAGCCGTTTGCCGTGGTGCGCCGGCTACGCGGAGTGCATAAACGCCGGCAAAAGTATGTGGAACGAGGACCAAGCCTCGGCGACACGCGGGGACTTGAAATTGTCGGATATCAATGTCACACTGCCTTACGTCATGTTTTCGATGTTTGACGGGCACGCAGGGTATCAGGTCGCCCTCACGGCGCGATTGCATCTACATAGGATAATCCTTGTATGCTATCCCCCCGCAAACTTGCCTGAGATAATGCAATATGTATATTATATTTAATTGACCAGCCACTTTCGAAAATGCAGGAGAGGTTGCTGGCTATACCGGGCAATATGCTGTTGAACGAGGATGAGAATGAACTGATAAAGGGGAGAGATCTAGTTACGGGTGCTATAGAATTAGCGTACAGGCAAATGGATCAAATGGTGGAGATGCAGGCTCAAAACGGTGGCGGTGGTTGTACGGCTATTACAATCTTATTTCTTAATGGGAGGCTTTACGCAGCCGGAGCTGGTGACTCGAGGTGGATTATAATTTTTATACATATATCTCCTATATTAATGTATTCATGATGTCTGTATAGTTTGCGTTCCTGTACGATTTTAGGGCCGTATTAGTCTTGGGGGAGGAGCAACGTGCTCTTACCAGAGACCACACTCCGGATTCTGAATCGAATCGTGTTAGAGCTTTAGGCTTTTTGAGAAGCAACGAGTTGCTCAAGGGTCACTTCACCCCGTTGGAGTTTAGGAAAAGGCCGCTGCAGAAGGAACTGGGATCCATGGTTTTGTACAGAGAACCCTTCATGACTGGCTGGGCGTATAAAACCTTGACGCTCTCTGACTTGAAACTGCCGCTCATTTCGGGACACGGGAAAAGGGTGTGTATGCGCCATAACTTGTAATTTCAAATTACAGCAATCTTATTTGTAGTATTAAATAAATTGTTAATGGCGTATAGAGCAGAGTGATGGGAACGATAGGCGTGACTAGAGGCTTCGGGGATCATGGCTTGAAGGCGGCAAATACCGGTGTTAGCATCAAACCGTTTCTATCATCGCAACCCGAGGTACAATCGTTGGACTTGGACAGTTGCAATCTTACCGAACGAGATTGCGTTATCGTCGCCACGGACGGACTTTGGGATGTAGTAACGGACAGAACAGCGGCAGCTATACTTAGAAAGACTCTTGCACCCGATACCCCGTCATTAGAATATAGGTACTGTCGCGAAATTTGTGCAAATTATCTGCACTTTAACAATCGCATCCCTTTTTCGCCTTTGTAGACTGACAATGGGTGCTCAAGAATTGGTGCAGGCGGCAAGAGGTCGATTAATCGGCAGAGTATGGATGGGAAAACCAGAGAATCCTAACGAAGCAGACGAGAAGTCCTCGCCTATAGCATCGGTGGACGATATCAGCGTATTAGTGGTACCTTTATATCCTTATTTATGCGAGCATAAGCAGTGGCTGAAGACGACACAGCAAGAACGAAAGTACGCTGCGGATTCCCTAGCAACAATGTGCTTCGACTATCCTATTTCTAACAGGTCCACTGATAATCCTGCATAATGAATCGCTACGATTATCCGATCAAGTGCTCTACGCGAAATAGGAACGACGTTACTCGACGCGCAGCTATTACGAATTACGTTTATCTGCATTACTACAGTGACTCGTCGCGTATTCGCGATCGAGACTTTTATTTTCTCTTAGAATAATTAGCGACATTTAAGTGCACGGTTGCCGTATATTCCCTTCGCAGAATATTTAATTACTGCATACTGCCACATGTTAGCTACAAAGAAGGCTATGTTCTTATTATTTAAGTGAAACATTCCACTGTGACATTATTTTACGTGTAACATGAAATATCTCAGATATTCCGAATATTTGATGCGCATGTGATCGCATATAAATATCTCGTAGGTAAGCACTAATTTTTGAATTGTTACGACTATGTAACTAGTATATGTAGGCTGTACACCATGTAAGATTAAAAGATATCAATATTTTTATATTGCTTTTGAGGCAAGCATATGTTACCATTTAATATTTGAGCGTACTGTAATGTTTCATCTTTATAGCTTTATGTTAAAAAGATTAACTCTGACTACGAACATACGTACCTGCATAATTAAGATTGAGAGTGCTGCATTTAAACAAAATCAATAAGATTTGTAAGTAATCAAGACTCTTTAACCAATTTATTGCTATCTACATCGATAATCCTTTCGTTTCAGAAATGTTTGGGAAAAAACCGTTTTGTATGTCGTAGTCAGAAAGTGAAATAGCAGTCATAGTCAACGGATGAAACTGTGAGTACGATATGAATGATCTGTGTGTGTGTGTGTGTGTGTGTACAAAATTGTACATAAATAGAAAAAGCATGGCTATCTTTTTCGCAGTAATCGCGATAATAATTAGATTTTGTGACTTCATGTATCACACAACTGTAGCTATGTATTATTACATCCAATAAATATTATACGAAGATGTCTCTGTGCTATTTACGTCGGTAATCTTGAAAACATTTTCCGATCAGTGGCGATTTCAATTTATCTGACATTCTAACGACTGACACTACCACTGGTGCATTTGCGATCGGAGGGTCAATTCTGTATCTTACGCTATAGTGAAAATGCTAAAAGGGAGTAGCTTTGTCCCTTTCTAACTGTCCCCTTAGAAAGAGACAAAGCCGCTCACTTTTAGCATTTTCACTATATCGTAAGATGCAGAATCGACCCTCGGATGTACGGACGCGTATTCATAATAAATTGTATCCATGGACGGAGTTTTATGAAATCCGTTCCTAATTATGCATATTATAATGTAACAATTGTACGACACTTTCTTTAAAACTCGCAATGGTATTGTGTACTTTTTCTGTCATCATAATAACTTTCCTAGTAGCACAATGCATTGAACAAACATTGGTTAAACATTGGTCCAATATTTGATTGTATTGGGCCAATGTTTAGCCAGTGCGCTGCGTAACTACCCAGAGAATATGCATGTCTAAAAGACACCTTTAAGACGTCTTAAAATAATCTTACATTAAATTACAACCCCACCCAGAGAACATGCATGTCTCAAGGGCATCTTTAAGTCGTCTTAAAGATGCCTTTGAGACATGCATGTTCTCTGGGTGGGGTTGTAATTTAATATAAGATTATTTTTGTAATCTCATCGACCGCAGCATAATTTACATGACGCAAAATTCACTTAATCCATGCGTATATTAGTATAAATGTAGCAACATTAGCTACAACGAAATTAAGATTTAATTAAATTTAATTAATTTGGGACTCTCTGAGGCTCGCATTGTAGACCCCGCATAATACTATTGGGACTTCTCTTGATGAAAGTACCGCATTCTGTACGACAGTCGTACTCTAAGAAGCATTGAAGGAACGTCATATTCACGTAATGTGACAACGCAAGATCCAATGACGGATATTCTATTAAATGCAGGAGGCGCGTGCTATACGCAATGTCGATCGTTTAAAATTTTAATATCTTAATATGTTAATGTGCGTTATTTTCTATTCTTCATGCACGAAGACGTAGTCGTAGACGAGAGACACTTTTGCGCGCTTGAAACTTTGAAAATTCCACTCACCGGAGCTGAATCAGCTTCGAGCCACGGAACCGCCGTTAACCGGGATCGATGGAATCGCAGGCGTTGCTTGGACTCCACGAGGGCCGACGCGGCCCGACGATCGCCCATCACTTGAGGACGCTCCCGACGAAAATTCGCGCTTAGTCTGGACTCTGAACCGCCGGAACTGTCATGGCAGCCGGGACGGCGCGGGAAACGGCGATGCGTCGCGCGCGCATGCGCAGTATCGCGACGCTTGTCGCGACGCGACAAGACGAGCTGGGACTTGGGAGGTGAAACGGTTAGATTTAGCGACGAGGATTATATGCCTTCTACCTCGTTTCTTCGGCAAACTACGATGCATCCCCGATTGCGCGAATTTCGGAAGTTTAATCCACGCGCGTCGTTCTTGAAAGAGCGTGAAAGTCACGACCGTAATTGTGATCGATTATTATCGTTTATATCTAGCTAGAAATGTTCCGTTGGGCGTAATATAACCGTAATTTAAAGTCACGCTATGCTGTATTTAATAAAGAGCACGCGCCCCGATTCTCTCGGTGGAAGAATACATCAGTTTCGAGGTCCGTACGTCGGAATCTGTACACACCGTAACCGAACCGCCGCACCGCGTCGACCGCGATCGACGAAATGACTCAGATGCCCGCAAACTACCGCGACTGAAACGTTCCGGCGGCCGCCTGTCGCTTTAACCGACACTCTCGACGAAAACTCACGCTCGTTCTGGATTCCGAAGAACTGAAACCCCGCGGTAACTACGGAGCGATCGCACTGTTTCGAACCGTTTTCGCACTGCCGGGACTGTCATGGCGGCGAGGAACGGCGAGACGCGCCGACGCGGAAGAGTAATGAAATTATTATTAGAGAATTAGGCCCTTAATGTGTTTTTAACCGATCACAAAGCCGTACCAGCCTCTTAGGATGATTTTTAAATAAAAATCGACTATGAATACCGGCCTGAGAGCCGTCACGGCCCGCTTTTACGTGATCCTCGAACGCGATACGCCCTCTGTCGACATTGACGACGTGGACGTGAACTACGTAGCCAATATTCACGTTTGGACTAAGCGGATAACGTAGATGTGCACGTTTTGGTTGTGTTCCGTGCTACGTGCATGAAATGTCGATAAAATCAGAGTTATTCATTTTTCTTTGTTAATTAGCGAATGGACCAAAGTTGTAGAGAGATCTTGTAGAGGCTCTCCACCCCCCCCCCCTGAATTTTTCTCGGCAGCTTCTTTACTTTGCAATAATTGTTTTTACCTTTTTATCATTAATTTTTTTAAACCTGTAATATGCATACAATAATACACAACTCATCCGATGTAAAACATTTTTTATTAATGTACAAATGAAAAGTCAAATTGTAAAGGTAAATCTATAAAAAAAGTAAAGTAAAGCAAATTAAGTATTAATATGTATACACTGATAATTGGCGGTAAAAATTATTTACTGGAAAATTATTCGTGAGAGAGATTCATCCAATCGAAAGATTAATTCACACTCTTGATCTTGGGACAAAATCAATTTTCTTCTCGGAATTTATTAATAATATCTCATAAATTAATGATAGAAAGTGTCCTTTTTTACAGTTTGTTTCGCTCAAGACTATAATATTCTCAATTAACGTTTCGTTTATTCTGACGTTATGTTTTGTTTTTTTTTAGAATCTGTGAGAGGCAAGGAGACTCACGGGAGAAAAGCATCCCGATCCATGAGGTGGTGTCAAGTATCACTTCAACTCTGTCTCAGGGAATTTTCATGCTGGACGAAAACTAAGGTCATATTTGAATCCGGCGTAAAAAGAATCCATAAGAAACGATATGCTTCACTTGTTATATATATTTTATTCCATGGTAGGAAAACTTGAAGAGTTTAGTGTACTTCCATGTGGATTGTGAGAAACCATCACTTTCACCCCTTCATATCTCCAAAACCGTGCCTATGCTCATTTAAAAATTTCTCTGGGATTAATGTATGCGCACATGTATGACTATTTATTAAGTTTAGACTATTATTTAACATATTTTATTTAATAAAAATAATTGACGTAAATACAGTCTATATACATAATATATGTATACATTAAAAATATAGAATGTAATTTAATTCAAATATCACTTATATATAATAACTTATCCCATACAGCACAAACCTTGCAGTTACGTTGCAGCTACATTACAGCAATGTTGCAATGTTGTAGCAATGTTATTGCAATGTAACTGCAAGTTTTGTGCTGTACGGGATATGTATATAACAAAATATGATATACTTTATAACAAAGTAATATACATAAAATGCTTCATATTGTCTTTTACGGTATTGGAATATCTTATACTTACGAACTTTACTTGTTTTTAGTTAAATACTGTTGATAAATATTATTCATTACAGTATTAAATCTAAATACTGTACGTAAGTATACATATATAATAATTTTAAATATAAAAAATATATTTCCTTTAAAAATTTCAAAAATTAATTTTTCTTACTCTGCTCATCCGATAATTCAACTTTTAACTTTTTAGATGGAAATATCACAAATAGAGATAGTTGAGCTACACTAAGCGTAAAACCAACTGCATTCTGAACCTATAAATAAGTATAATGAAATATTATACATATATGTGTGCGTATATACAGAGTGAACCATAAAGGCTGGATACCCAACATTTTACCATGTCATATTTAATTATATCTCACAAAGATATAATGAAATATGACATGGTAAAATGTTGGGTATCCAGTTTGGTCCAGCGACTCTGATTCACCCTGTATGTATATATTTAAAATTTGATTTTTAAATATTTTAGTAACTATTACAAAGAATACTTACAATAATAAAAACATTGTTAATGGTAATGCCGTACAATAACCACTGAAATGAAACTAGTGTACCCATAAAGATAAGTGGAAATGGAAGAATCGCTGTATTTTTCGTTTCTATAACGGTTCTCTAAAAAACAAAAAAATATATTTTATTATGATTGTCATGTGATAAATACGATTAAAATATATTTAGAAAATTTAAGTTATGTATATGTAGAAAAAATAGATCTACTCACAAGATGTGCAAGAGGAGCTGCTATTAAAAGAAGGAGAAGTACTGTAACCACAATGCCAAATCTGAATTCAACGTTTGTTGGATGTTCTATTTGTGCATAGACAAGAAAAATTACAACAAAGATTGTTACTTTATATATTAATTTAAGCACTTCATTCTAAAAAGAAAAGAATATTATGTGATAAACAGAAAATTCCGATTAATTAAAAATCAAATATAAATTAATATAAGAGAAAATACCGTATTTGGAGCATAGAGGTAATAGATAATCATATAAATCACGTTTGTCAATAAACCAAATATATTAACATTTATCATGTTAGAATCATCTAACATCCAAGCGTACCGAAGCATCAATATACATCTAAAAAAATTGCTTGTTTAGTTACATAATCTAATTTACTTACGTTTCATTTTCATAACATAACAACATATGTATATGAACATACAAACATTTAATCTTCACAATTAATTATTAACTGAAAGTATTTAAAGTATCATAAAAGTATATCGTTGTTTATTGTGGAATATTAAATTGAAATTTAATTAATGCATTTTTTTAATTAAATATCTTTCTATTAAACACCACAAGTAGCAATTACATAACATCAAGATTATTATTTCCTACTCAACAATGTAATATAACATGCGTGTTATATTATATTTACATTGTTGAATGGGAAATTATAATATTGATATTATGTAACTGTTACTTGCTGTTCACTGGGTTATATTAGGATGAAGCAATAATTTTGTCTACCTCGAATATCTCTGTTATTTTTAAAAATATCGAAAAGTTGCAATTACGATGGTTGTAGAATATTAAGAGGGCCATAATATGCTAACAATACTTTTTCATTCAGTGGAGGCGCTTTAGTGATCTCAAGATTATCTCCATTTTTTTATGGTATACTATACATTTTTATTTCTTAGTGCAATGGAGGTGACTTTAAGATCTCTGAAGCGCCAACACTTACTAAGATAAGATTACATATTGTGGCCTTCTTGATATCCTACAACATTCGTGATTACAATTTTTCCATATTTCTAAAAACAGCGGAGATATTCGAGGTGGACAAAGTTATTGCCTCACCCTGTATATACATACATACATATATATATACATGTTACATATACTTACACTCCTATACCACCAAGAAAAGGCATTGGATCAACTCCACTGGATGAACCTTTCTTATGTATGTTGCGACATATTAATCTATAAAGTATAAATTATAAAAATGGTATAGTAGTAAAATTAAAAATAAACATTTTTAATGCTAAATTTCTTGTTGTATTATATCTAACGTTTTGTGCTGTAACTCAATAAGCGGGTGTTAAACTAACAAATTATAAAATAATGATGAAATTGTTATCGCAGCACTACATTGACACAACATAACAACAGTCATTAAATACTAAATGAATACTCATGGGTGCTTTCCAGCAGGTGACACAGATTGGCACAGTGTAACACAGAATCATTTCATTCTTGTCTAGCAACGGCAAATAACAAAGATAAAACGATTATTTGTGTTACACAGTGTCACCTGTGTACGTTATTGGAAAACACCCAATATATCTAACATTTTTTAATACTTTGTAAATATTTCTTAATATTTATAGAGGCCAATGAATATTTGTATAAAACTAGAATTTAAAAAATATTGTATAGTTAATTTACAAATAAGAATGCATTCACATCATTTTCATTGCATTTCAGAATAAAATTCTTCCTTATATCATTCAAAATAATACATACGTATTAATTGATGTATATATTGATTACGTAAGTACACGAGTTAGCACAAAATAGAGAAAGACAATAAATAATCTAACACACTTACGTTCCGGACAGCATATGTGCCATCGTAGTATACATGGCACAAAGTCCAACAATTTCTTTATAATCCTCTAGGACCATTTTTCTTAATTCGTTGCTACTAGTTATACTCTGACTGACACTAACGCTTGTCAATTACTCTTGATTGTTGGTTAAATGCTTTGAATTGCATAGAAGTCAATGTCATAGATGTCATACATACGATGTAAACTAGACTCACCACGTCGCCAGCTCGTCACGTGATTCAGGATATATGTATGTATGGGTCTGTTTTTTATAGCTGAACCGGCTGCACTAGTTCATAGTTTATCTCTTTCCCTCCGCATTACAAGGAGAAAGATAAACTCTAAACTAGTGCAGCCAGTTTAGCTATAAAGAACAGACCCTATGTATGTACAGAGGTTGCGACACAATTTTTTTTGATGAGTTTACGAACGCGCATAATTATATATGTATAAATGGTTGTATATAATTACGCCAAATTGTGTATGAGATGTATCTGCATACATAATTGTATTGTATAATTCTATGTAAATATCTCTATATTAAAAAAACACTTAAGTAATAGTAATTATTAACGAAGTAATAGTAAATGCAGTTTTGAAAAGTTAGTATATTTAATTGTTCCTGTATATATATTTAGAATTATACAATGTTTTAATAGCCATATATGCTCTATTATAATTTTCGATAGGTCCAGTGTGGTTATTCCTCTCAGCTGTAGGAATTACTTTCTTTTTAAAATTTGTCATATGTAATTGACCAACATGTGTATTTTCACAATGTGTTTCAGTTTCGTATTGTATACCTTTATCGATGATGAACGTGGTTTTTATGCGATCTAATGCTTCTCCTAAAACAGTAATATTATATGTATTTAATAAACGTTATCTGTATATGCATTAAGAGAAATAATAATATACATATATAAGATGCACTATGATATTTACGCTCATTTTCTTGAAGTATCAAATCATCAAAAAAGGCGATGTTTTGTATAAATAAATGAAATGAATCTTCAATATTAGAAAAACGAATGACAAAATCAGGATCACAAATCGCAAGATGACATAAAAATCTGATGCCTTGTCTCAATACTTTGTAATGAATCTTTTTAATATTACACAAAAAATTACAATCTAACTTTTCTGAATATGTTTCTGCCAAATCTTTCTTTACATTCTGTTTATTATATCTTATCTGACGTGTATGATCTTTGTAATTAATTCTCTTCAAGATATAACACTTTTTAGAAAAGTAAAATAACTCTTGTGTCTCAGTATTATCAATTATATCTAATTTGCTTTCAGAACATTTTTTTAACATATTAATTATAAATTGTAGTAATTTTGTATAGCAGTTACAAGATCCTGAACTTTCATTTCTTAATAAATTATTCTTCTGTAGGATATGCCATACAGATGATATTAATGCATATGTCATGTTTACTATAGTGAGAAAGTCTGGATCAAAATGTTCCACTTGTGCCATAAAAATTTGTAAGACACAAGCATCTGAAATACAGAAATATTTATTATTAGAAATGTCCTTTTGAAAAGAAAATATATCATGAAGAAATGTATATATCTTTATTTTGAAGCATAATATACCTGGGGTAAAGTGTAATACTCCTTTCCATCTTTTTATCGTCATTAACTCTATTAAAATAATGATAATTAATATAAACAAATTAATTTTTTTCAACCATATCCAATATACTTACGCGAATTTGTGCAAAGTTTTGATACAAACAGGCTACATTTACTGAAGACCATTATAAAATTTGCTAATGAAACATAACAAAGTGGCAATGGTCTCGAAAATACAAGTTCTTTGAATATGAGATAGATATATTCTAATCTGGAAAATAAATAAAATTTACATAAAATCTATAAACATTAAAATAATCACAGTGATAATATTGGTATACCCTTTATCACAGTAGCCCACTTTCTGTTGCACATTACACAGTAGTTTTACAATTGCATTTATAAGACCTGTAAATTGATGAGATCTTCTCTGCAAATAATATTTATTAAATGTTTATCAACTATTAAAAATTAATAAAAATAATATCTTAAAAATTAAATGTATACTTACAACACGTTCTATTAAAGTAACACATTCTAAGATAATTTCAAGCATTTCAAATTCATGACCTTTCTTTGGCCATGTATTATATCGTGTCATTTCTTGCAGGTAATGATTGTAACATTCATCATTGCTTGTAAGTAATTGTGACTTTCCTGCTACATAATTACTTAAATATGATGATTCAATACTAATGTACGAAAGTATATCGAGCAATCTTTTAGCTTCGATACCACGTTCTCTTTCATGCCATGCATCTGTTTCGCATTCAGATTCAATACATATATTGTGATCTTTATAAACCGCAGAAAAATATAAATCGTTCATATCCCGAATATCATCATTTTTCATAGCTTGAAAAATTGTTTCCAGAACTGTCATAATATTCAATACTAATTCTCTTGTAGTTAAAACCAACTAAAACACATAAATAGATAAATAAATAAATAAACCACACACACGCACGCGCGCGCAGTTAAAGAGGATTCAGGACAGAGAAAGGACAAATAATACTCGTGAAATGGAGCAAAAAAATCCTGATAAACATAGGTAAAAAAACTAACATTTATTCAAAAGAAGAAAAAAATTCTTCCCACTCCAAAGTTTACAAAAGGTTTTCTACATGTCCTATTCCCATTTCCACATGCTTTATACCTTTGTATCACAGAATTGCAAACTCTTTCGAAAATTCCCGATTATTTATAATTCCGAAAATATTAATTTTTCGACATATGTTTACTCAGACTTTTTTGCTCCATTTCACAAGTACTATCTGCTGTTAAAGTCCTGAAACCTTTCTTTTAACTCTTTTTCTCTGTGTTATGTGTACACACGAACATACACACATAAATATATGTACGTGCGCGCACATGCATATTTAAATCTAATGTACTATTATCATGACTAATTTCGTATTATTGTGAATATTGTATTATATTTAAATAAATTCAAGTATTGAGATATTGTGACATATTGGTATACCTTGTTGATTATTGGTATACATCTTTCTGATTCTATCTCGGTATCAACTCTCCTTTCAATGACTGCAACCTCAAATAAAACAAATTCTGTTGTCAATCTTTTTCCATTTACTGTAGTAACTACTGGTTTCACTAATTCTGGGTTTTCTACAACATGACGAAATATAATGAAAATGACTGACTATATTAATATAGTCTTTTTTGCAGAATAATTTCATAAATATTTACCAAAAATTCGAAATGTTTCTTCTTCTTGTAAAATAGGTAAATTTCTTTTACCAGTCTTTTCTATGACTTTAATATTAACAATGGATTTTTCTGGTAGTGATGTTCCAAAGGTCAACTCTGAAATTCTTGCAAGAGGAAAATCTGAAAAATATTTGCAATATTACAAAATTATCATAAAAATATATAACTTTGTAGCTAACTTTCTAATATACTCACAAGTATTATATGTCTTAAGTTGATAATCACTTTTCTTGTAAATATTAGTTTGTACACATGCTTCTTTCCCTTTTATAATTCTATTCGCGTTTGTGGTCCTGTTTACGCATGAATTACATGAATATACTTAAAAATATCAAACAGTTTGGATTTTTACTTCTTTAAAATATTATCTTACCAATTTATTGGGGTAGCATATTTACATTTATCAACAGAAGCGTTCATACATAATATTTGTGGTTCCTTCAATTTAATATTTCTAGATTCTAACAATTTGTAACGTTCCTGAAGATTTCCTACTTCTAGGTTCTATGTTGATAGATCATGTTATATATTATTTGACAATATCAATTTTGTAATGTAACAAAAAAATACTCACTTGTAATTCTAACTGCGTCTTTAGTTGTTCCTTTTGTTTATAAATTTTGTTGATCTCGGATCTATATTGATTGGCTTGTTCTTCAATTAAACGTGTTTTTTCTAATTTTTCATTTTCAATTCGTAACTGAGCTTGTTGTAGTTGCTGCCGTAGAAATGTAGTTTCGCCATCTTTTGTTATAAAGTCATTTAATAGTTTTCTGTTGTCAGTTTTCAATTTTTCTAACTCTTTATCATCTATAAATATATAAAACAAATAACAAATAAGAATACTTGTAATCATTCGTATTTCTATAACAGTATTACCTTGTACAATGAGGTCTTTCTGAAAAGTTGAATTATGATCTTCTTTATGCATTAATTTCTTTCTGAACTGAGAATAGTTAATCTCGGTTACATCTTGACTATTTTGACTTATAGTCTGTACAGTCTTTTTCAGCAACCGTAACTTAGGCTTTTGTACAGCCCATGATAATTTGGAACAAGAAGTTTCATTATAAGCAGTTGCAGCTCTTTCTGAAGAACCAAATTTTATTAAATTCGGATCATGTTCAAATAGTTTCAAATTATTTGACACGTTAGCTTCCTTGAAAGTAAAGATTCGAATTACAAAAATTATTCGTATACATATATTTTAAACCTAACCTTTCTTTAGTAACAGTACCTGTACACAAGCTTGAGAAGCAATTAGATCCATTTCCTCGATTTGTTCTTCGTCAAAATCGTCACCCCAAGGATCATCATTGTGAGAATTTTTGTTTGCAAGGATCTTTTTCTGTGCTTTGTGATATTCCAGAGTTTCGTCATCAGGAGTATCAATTTTTTTTCGTTTGGCAGACAAACGATAATCATCTGTAATCCTTTCCTCAGATCGTTTAGACATTGTTATAGAAAACTATCAAGTATCATAGTACAAAAAGCAAATAATAAAATAATGAGTTCATTATTGCAACATTTGTGTAGGTTTTTTTGTTCATTCAAGTTACACCTTTGCAACGACAAAAGTTACACACGTTTCGTATTTTGTGGCAGCAAACAAATACACTACTATACTATAAAATTAGAAAAAAATGAATCATATGTTTCAATTTTTATATACCACTAGATTAGAGTACATACTAGATCACTCACTACACTATCCAAAAATGACGCGTTGGATTCGTTGGAAATTTACATCCAACCAATCCAACGCGGCAGAAATTTTATTCCCTGTTCCTATTGCCTGTTGCCTGGCATTGTGTGATAGGCTTTACGCTCCACATGACACCACCCTAAAGTGCATTCGAGGAGCGGCTCGCCTGCACTTAATCGGAAAAGAACGTATTTTTGAACAACTTTTATTTGTAATTGTTTATATTTTGGATAAAAATGTTTGAAGTGCAATTTAAAAGGTTTGTGATTTATTCGTTTATTTGTAAATAATTACTTTTCACCCAGCATTTAGCCGGAATAGATAAATTAAACAGTTTTTAATGGAATCGTTTGTATTTTGTATGAATAGGTATAAAGTGTCATTAAAAGGTTTGTAAGTGATCCATAGACATAGACATAACAATGGACTGCGCGTTCCCTATTTATCCCGCGAAGAAAACTTGTATAAATTTTAGAACGAGGCAGCTGCAGCTGCTCACATCATGATGTTAAGTTGGGTAACCTCTATTTGTGTGTGTGAACCCGTAAAATGGGGAGCACACACTTTTGCATAAGTGCATAAGCATATGCATAACGAATTTGATTGGTCCATTTCCTTGTGCATTTGCTTAGGCTGGGTCTACATTGGATGTCGTAAATCGTGTCGGAAGAAATAGACCAATCACAGTTCATTATTCTCCTTACGGTCGAAAAATAATGAACTGTGATTGGTCAATTTCTTCCGACACGACTTACTACATCCTATGTAGACCCAGCCTTAAGCCCGTATCAGACTACGGATTGGGATTGGGATTAGATTGAAATTTAACCAATCACAGTAAAGTTTACTAATCCCAAGTTCAGTAACTTTTACTCCGATTGGTCAAATTTCAATCTAATCCCAATCCCAATCCGTAGTCTGATACGGGCTTTACGGATAGTTGTCTGCCATCAGCCTAAGGACGTAAAACGTAAGCGTAAGCAGATTGGATTTGCTACTGCTTGCGTTATTGCCTTACGTTCTCGATTGTGATTGGTCGATTTTCTTATGCTTACGTTTTACGTCCTTACGGAATTTTATGTGTGAAGCTCATTCTACAATGGACGCAAAACGCAAGACGCTATGCCGCACCGCAAGAGATCGACCAATCGCGGTCAAATATGAAAAGAATGCTCGACTGTCATTGGCCGATTTCCCGCGTTGCGGTCTGGCGTCGTGCGTTTGCGTTCATTGTAGAGGCCTTAGGCTGGGTCTACATTGGATGTCGTAAGTCGTGTCGGAAGAAATTGACCAATCACAGTTCATTATTCTCCTTACGGTCGAAGAATAATGAACTGCGATTGGTCAATTTCTTCCGACACGACTTACGACATCCAATGTAGACCCAGCCTAACGGATAGTTGTCTGCCATCAGCCTTAGGCTGGATTCAGACTGAACGCGATGAGCGATGAGCGACGAGCGATATCCAATGGGCGTACAGCTTTCCCATGTAACCTGTTCGCCCATTGGATAATCGCTCGTCGCTCATCGCTCATCGCGTTCAGTCTGAATCCAGCCTTACGGAATTTTATGTGTGAAGGCCTTTACAGGTGGCCGTGTCGATCTAGTGGATGGATCGGGAGCCAACAACCAAACCAGACCAACAAGGCCTTTTACAGACCAATCAAATTCGTTATGCATATGCTTATAATGCACTTATGCAAAAGTGTGTGCTCCCCGCTTAACTATTGGACACCGCGTGATTGGATATGTTAGTATTGAACACTACATTTTTGGACACCGCATTAATGGACACTGTGAATTTAAATAAGTGAGATGCGTAGAGATTTTGTTAAAATTCATCGTCTTGTCTCTTTCTGCGTCTGGAAACACGATTTTGGTTTGATGATCCGCCCAGTACCATATGTCGATGGTCGTACCATTCAATTTTTATTATAAAAAAATTTAGGTGTTTTGGGTTATAATTAATGAGTATTATTTTGTGTGAATCACTTATATATATTTCAAGGTTATTGAAAATCACTGTAATCGTACCAAATTTTATAAATTTCTTTTTTTATTAAAAAATGATTATTAAAAACATAAATTATGCGATACACACACACACATACATCAAATTTACGCGCGTGTGTGTGGCATTTCACTATGATATATTTTGATCAATCTTTTTTTCATGATTGCAATAAAGAAACTACTACATCATTTCATAACGGTTCATAATTCTCCGTAATTGAGTTGCGCGAATGGAAGAAAGCATTAAACAATTTACAATTGAACAAAACTATGACCAGTTTTCTGAATCCTCTTTTATCAATAAAAGCGCTTCTAAAAGTGGGTTATCGCCACTCAGAAAGCTTATTAACCACTTTTAGAGGCGCGTTTATTGATACAAGAGGGTTCAGAATACAGGCCTATATCTTTAAATGTGTTTCTACAGGAAAACTAATGTAACAATAATACTAATAGCCTAGCTTCATATAATATTGCTAACCGTGTATCGTATTTTAAATGAGTACTATGTGTATAATAACGCAACCTTATGAAACAGAATCCAATCTACTAGTGATCGATTTACATTAAATTATCGCACGCAATATGAGTTACATTTGATATAAACTATTGCATGGCACATTCGCTAAAAAGGAAAACTTCCATAGCAATGTACTTTATTTATCAAATGTTCTGTGTCACTATTCAAATGCCCCTACTTTAGCTCTTGCTCTAATTTAAACTATCCGATATTGTATAGTCAATGTCACAGGAATCGTCATTAAAATACAACAAATTTTAAGTCATCGAAATATATCAAAGATACCTATATAATTCTTGTTTTGTAATTCGTTGATATACAGCAGTTATATCATCAGTCACTCAATCATACTTTTACAATTTACAACCATATTTTCGTACGTTTAAAAAAAAAATACATTTGCACTACATAAATACAGATTAATTCGCTCGTTAAAGTATATTGTTTTTTCTAATAAATTTGGAAACAACTTAAAAACTTAAACAGTTAAAGATTTAAACAATGACATCAATAATAATATTGATGCAATAATGATTACTAATTGAATTTATATCGTAAGCACAATGTCACTTAATGTATGCAATATTTAATGTATAATAAAATTCTTATTGCGCTATTTAAAAATCTCTATTTGTTATTGGAAAGTACTCGAAGATCTTAACGTATTTCATATATTTCTTTTTGCTTTAACTTAAAGATAAATAACAAGCTTTGATTTTTCGACATTTATTTTGTAAATAAAGACTAAAAATTTCAGAAAAATAATTTTAATGTTAATTTTAAAATAATTTTAATTTTTTTAAATATATAATTTGTTTGTTCTTGGTTGAAAATTATTTTCATCTGTATTTCTCAAGAAAAAGACAGTCACGAAATCTTGGCCTTAGGTAATCGTAAAAAAAAAACTCATGAGATTGCATATATCACTGATTAAATGTATATCGACAAAATATAATGAGTATGAAATTTTTTGGTTTCATAACAGGACGAACTTATGCATCAACCAAAATTCAAATTTATTTATATGTAAATTGTTCTAACACGGAAGAATTTGCACACACACATCACGAGACACGGCAGTGTCTCGCGCCAAGTATAAACGTAGCTAGAACCGCGCGTTATGTTACACAGGAAGAAAAACGTATTGAATGTATCATTGTATGAAATATGACACAACAAAAACATAATTAGCATTAAGTATAGACTTCTTTTATAGGTAAATATATCAATTTTGCAAGATGCATTAAGATCTTTCAAGAAAATTGTATTTGTCAAATAATGGTGGCATGGATTTAGCGTCACTATGCACTTTACTTAGTTTCACAGCACTTGCTTTTTTGTTTTTATATAATTATACATATGTAGATACATACACTTTTATATATTTATATGCATATGTATACATACAGGGTGTCCCACGATGACCAAATCTGCCATAAAATTTAGAGCAAGGCAAACTGAATCGAAGTCTTATATCATTTTGCAAAATTCAGAATTATTTGTTAGTAATAAACAAACACGTCTGGGGCTCTATTCCATACACGGTTACAGACAACTATCGATATCGTTTACGCAGCTTTTTTTTCGAAAAGCTGCGCAAACGTCGTTAACAATATCGATAGTTGTCGATAACCGTGTATAGAATAGAGCCCCTGGACAAATAAGTGCACGAGAAGCAGTAAGACGGACATTAAATGTCTTATTTGTTCAGTCTCGTAGCAACAATGAGTATCGGGATAGCGGGAGGTGGAGCAGCGCGCTGGAAAAAAGTTATCACACAGCGAGCGGCAAGCTTCAGAAGATGCTCACCGCTCGTCCCTAACTGCTACAAAACTAAACAAATAAGCCATTTAATGTCTGGCCTACTGCTGCTCGTGCACTCATTTGCCTAGATGTTTTTATTTATTACTCGAAAATTGTAAATTTTGCACAATATGGGACTTCTCAATTTAGTTTGTCGCGCTCTATCTAAATATTACGGTGGTCATCGCGGGACACCTCATGTGTATGTGTGTATATATACATATACAGGATAAGACAATAACTTTGTTCACCTCAAATATCTCTATTTTTAGAAATATGAAAAAATTGTAATTACGAAAAGTTGTAAGATATCAAGGCCATAATATGCTAGCAATATTTTTTCAGTAAGTGGAGGCACTTTGGAGATCTCTTTTTATTCACACAAATATCTTATTTATAAAGCGTAAAAATTCTCAGCGTCATTTCTCGCTTCTGACGTCATGATTTCCAACACGGCCGTGGCGAGCCCAAGAACCTTAAATGAAGGAATAAAATTATGATTTTTGTCTTATAAGGAGGTGCTCAAAGTGATGTCCGTTTACGTCAATACAATATTGCAGTCTTTGAAATCCTGTAGCACGTATACTTCTTAACACTTCCAGATTTTCGCGGCTATTGAATTTTAGTGAGCTTCTCCATGAATGAGGAACATATCCAGTTGCTCAGTAAATGAAATTTTTATTTTCGCACTTGTTACCAAACTTATCACCAAAATCGCAGGAGAGTTAATCTAACATGAATTAATCACTTTTGGTTGTACTTTCAAATGGGACATCTCTCAGATTGAAATAAACCTTTGCAAACGATTTTGCTACGAAATCTAAAGATTATTTATCAACTCATTTTTTTTAGTAAGGCAAAGATTTAAAGTAGCACCCTACCTTGCGTAGGGGTCTGTCTAATCTTTTCAGTATTCAATTTTAGTATAGTAGACTCATTTATTTAGTAAAACGAAGATTTAATACACTAATATACAGTTTTATTAAAAAGATATATTATTGATCCTTTGTTACTCCTCGAACGAAGTTGTCTCTTATCACACAATTATATAGAACATGTGCAACATTTATGCGACCACAAACACAATCTCGTATGGACGAGCGATATACACATAATTTTACATCCATGACATGACTTAGTTTGCTTGAAAAGGACCACAAACCATGGTTAAAACATTGCGAGCATTAAAGATTAACAATGTCAGATATGGTAAAAAAAAACACTGACGTTGTTAATGCTGGCGACATTGAAGAATATTCTTGTTAGTTTAATATATTATTGACTTCAAATTTCGACTTCTTTACTAACGACAACTACAACGCATGCACATGTGGTATGTGGCCGCAAAGCATACTCGTGTCGTATATCTCATTTCACGGGATAGAGCGACACTGTTTTCTGCTAGATTCTTTTGTTTTGGGTGAGAACGCGTCGAATGAGTCCAATTTCATCAATGTTAGAGATAAGAAAGCTGAACTGAATAACTATCTGCAACTTTCCAGGCAAAGCGAGGTCTGTTCCACAAGAGCTCTTGCTTTCAGTACGAAATGTAGTTTATAATTGTATTATTATAATTATATTATTAGTTAAGAGTTGAATAATTTTTTTAAATAAATAATTATTGAATAATAAATTAATACATTATTATTTTTTATATTACTTTTCATCTTCATCTATTCTTACTAAATTGGTAGATATTACAATGCATTCTGATTATTTTTTCAAACTGTCTCTCATTTCTTTATTAAATTTTACTTTGACAATGTCATTCTTCTTCAGTCAATTAGATGTTTAACTTTAACTTCTCTTTCTTTAACTTTAAAGAGGCTTCAACTGTTTGACATTAATGACATTCACGCTGGTAACATCTCTGTTACCGCTTAGAAAGGGATTAAAAATGAATAAAGATACTGACAACTATTATAAAAAACTGCCCAGAGTAACAATTACTTTAGTTCAGCTTAATTTAATCAGTCATACTCTGAGTCTCGAGAAACCAACTCCTAGGCTCTCTCTCACACACATTATCGCTTGATAAGGACCAAAAATTGTGGTCGAAACGTTGCGAATATCAACTGTATCAAACTTGCCAGACATGGTCAATAAATACTGCCTATTTTTAATTTAATCAGTTTAGTTCAATTTTTATGCAGGTTTATCCATTGTAGGCTGGAATCTAGAAAACTATAGCTAACCCGAAGAACCTTGATAAATAATCTTTAAATATCGTAACAAAATCATCTGCAAAAGTTTATCCCAATCGAAGGAGTGTTCCATTTGAAAGAACAATCTCACTTTCTGAAAGATCTACTGATACTAAAGTCAAAGATCTCTTAGTTTCTCTAAAACTCTAAAATTTGTAGTAAGAAATGTAAATATATTTTATCTGACGTACAACACAAATATTGTATATCTCCAACATTGTACCAGGAAAGACCATGCCAGAAAATACAAAGTATTTTGCATGTGCAAAAATCAGTCCAGAAGTGTTAAGAAGTGTACATGCTTCAGGAATTCTGAGATTGCAATGTTGCATCGATGTAAATTGTAAACAATCATCACTTCGAGCATCTCTTATAAGATAAAAATCATTATTTTACTTCATTTAATGCGAATAACCAAATTTATTATAGGTCATTGAGAACATCTCAACATACGCTATTGCACTAAGAATAAAAATGTATAACATGCCGTTTAAAAAATGGAGGTAACCTTGAGATCTACAAATCACCTCCACTTACTGAAAAAATATTGCGAGCATATTATGGCTCTTTTAATATCCTATAACAATCGTAACTACAATTTCTTAATATTTCTAAAAATAGCGGAGATACTCGAGGTGGACAAAGTTATTGCCTCATCCTATATGTGTATATATATATACACATGTATGTATATATGTATGTATGCAAGACAAAATTGAGACAATTACAAATTCTGTATTCATTAAATTATTATAAACAATATACAGGGTGTGTGACGCAAGAGTACCCCCTTTTGTAAAATGGTACATGGCTTTTCTTCTTCGACCAACCCAATCTACCATCATTTTTCGTAAGGGTACTTTTACGTCAGACACCCTGTATACTTATTGTAAATAATTCTGTAAAGAAAGCTGTATGTAAATAATTGTATAATTATACAAAATACCTAGAAAAACAGAGAGGGATCCGATAGCGCACATCGCCAATTGGTTAATTTAATATAACATTCTCTGATTGGTGGTTTACTTGAAAGTTCCTAGGCGACGATTGATGTAAGCGGATGTGTGCTATCGGGCTGTGTGCTAACGGGACCCTCCTGAAAAAGTAATATAGAGCCACAAATGAATCATAATTTCGATTTAATAAAACACAATGCAAATATGATTGAGAAAGTTGTGACATTTGATGCACCATATTATCGTAATATGTCAACATATTTCAGATCTCATCATCATATATATATAAACGATTTAATTATCAGCGAAATTGGAAGACATGGAAAATTAGTTTTTACCGACATGTTCAGTACAAAAAGGGACATCATAGAAACGATTATTCTATGGGTGGAGACGTTGCGAACATTTCAAGGTCAACTTTATTGTTTTAATGGAATATTTTTTTGTTATAATATGGTAGCCCTTTTTAAGACAAGTTCAATAGTATATTATATAAGGACAGTCAGGTCACACAAACATATAGAAAAATTAAGTTTAATTGTGTATTTTGTATTTTCATTTACAATGAATGTTCAAACTTTTGACTTTAGACTTGTCACAGATAAATCCTATGTGTCAAATTATTCACTGCTCTTCTTAGTACATGTAATGGAACGTTTTCCAATGCTTCCAGTGATTTGAACAATCATATTATTACGATGCTAATGCTGCCAGTGTTTTAACAATCATATTATCACAAGTTATTGGAGGGTATACAATATTTGATATATTCCCATAAAAAGTAATCTAGGGATATAAGGTCAGGTAAACGAGGTGGCCACATGTTTGTGACCATCTGTGTTTGTGACCTTGAATGTTCTTATGTCATATACTATAAAACTTGTCTTAAAAAGTGCTATGATATTATGAAATAAAAAATATAACCTTTTATTAAAAAACATAAAGTTAACCTTGCAATGTCCTCAACGCGCGCCTCCACCTATAGAATCGTTTCCACCATATGATGTTCCATTTCAGTACACTGAATATGTGAGCATAAACCAGTTTTCCATATATCTTCATTGATAATTAAATCGGTCACTTAATAAGAATCATCCTGTATATACTAGAGCTTATGTATAAGATGATCATGATACAAAGTTTAAATTATTTGTCTATATTCACATGAATATTAGTTTTTGCTATAATAATAATTATCATGCTATCATTATGCTATAATGGCAAAATCTGGGATAAAGCTAAACCTCTGTACCAAATATGAATATGTTACATATGCTTGGTATACTTACACATGTGTACATATGAATTTCCTCATATTTACTTAAACGCACGCACACAATTTTTACAACTATAGTTTCTTGGTTACACTTCGCGATCATGTCTCATAGTATATATCTATATCTATACAAGGTTTTCATTGTTACTATAATAAAATGTCCATTTGATTGATATTAGTGTGACATGTGTCACATCAATTGTGTGTGTGTGTGTTATTAAATGTATCACCGAACTATTAATTGAATCGTTTTTTATTAGTTGTAAGCAGTTATCATAATACCACTAAGATGGTTCACTGTTCATCATGTCACTAGATATTATTTGGGGATTATTTTCGGTATTCTGTATAGGCACCTGTGAATCAGAAATATTATCAGCAGTCCTTTTAGACATAAGTACAGTAGGAGCACTTGTTGTTGTCTCTGCTCTATGATGCTGCTTTACTGATGACGACAGTGCTGCTTTTGATTTTATTTTTGCTTTAACCTTGGCTTGCTGCTCCATGCTATCAATTTCAGCCCAAATACTTCTCACTTCTTTAAAAAGCTAAAAAAGAAAAAGAAAAATTTGCCTTTGTTGAAAAGCACAGTTATTTTTAATTTTTTAAATAACATTATATATTATTTATAATTTACAATATTGATAAGATAGTAAAACATTTATAATTGAATAAAACAAAGGTAAACTTACATGATTTAGCCACGTTTCATCTGCTAATAATTCGTTTAATATTATTGTAGTGTCTTTATGTGGATCGTCCACCTTTTTATCTGCCACTCTTCTTGCACATTCCAAAAACATTAGATATTTTTGATGAGCTACCTTATTATACAAGGCCACCTTTTTTTGGCAAATACGGCACAACAAAAAGTCCTACAAAAAAAACATAAGACAAAGATAAATAGAAATTAAAATCTAATAAATTCCATTATTATGTACTTCATTTGTATATCATACTTTTTCGTGAGGTATTCTTGGATCGGGTGGCGAACCTTCTAACGTAGTGCCATTGTATGGCTGTCCATAAAGCAAAACTCTTGCATAGATTTTTACTTGCTGACAACCAGCACAAAATTTTCCTTTGTATTCCGATGGTGGCAGATCTTTAAGGACGTTAACACACGGCCATGTTGATATTGCTGTCACAACACTTGTTTTCCACTTGGTTGTAAACAAAAGACGACGTTTTCTTTCTTCTGTTATTTCATCGACAGCCTTAACATTTGATAGAAAATAATCATCTAAGCAATAATAAAGAACATATATAATTATTATTCCATCATGATATATATTTAAAACAATAATAAGGAACACCAGTTTAATTTCATCCTACCTTGTTCTTGAAATATTTCAGTGAGAAAATTAGAATCCAAAGCTTGCGAAATTAATGTCTGTATGTATACTTCAAAATTGTCTTGATATTTTTCGGTTTCTTTCATATACTTATCAATGTTTTCACTATAAACAAATAGAAATGTAAGAATTTACAAAATCCATCGAAACATATTTTATATTAAATATTTACCTGTCATCAATAATCATTTCATCCCTCAAAAATTCCACAATTGTTTCTGTTTTTCCCTGCTGCCAGAATTTCACCGGCACTTGTTGATATATATGACGATTTTGTGAAACCCATGCAGAATACTACAAGAAAATAAAATCTTAGTATTATCAAATAGTGATATTCTAAAATGTTTAATTAAATTTTTTACCGTAGGTATGTTTTTGTACAAAGTTTTCCCATTGGATTTGAATGGCTGATACTTTTGAAGTAATGTTTTGCCATCTATCCTCCAGAGAGGAGGATCTTCTTCTTCATCTAGGTCTGTTTTGATCACGACAAATTCACCAGCCTAGAAAGTAGAGAGAAAAATATTATTATTTTCTGTTGAATTCAGTACTATAATATATTTCAATTACACGAAGATATTATTATAAAAGATAAGTCTTTTGTGTGACAAATTTACTGCGCACATATTCTTTTAACAAATTTTAATTAGTTTTAAGTAAAAAATAGTAAATAGTAAAAAGAATATTAAAAATTACCGCGTCTTCTGAGATGTCTATCGAATGCTGCATGCAAAATATGATAAGATATTAATTTGTTATTCATAAGACATAGTCAATGTAGTATGCTAAAAGATCTTTACAGAATATATTAGATACCTTAAATGGCGAGATATCAATATCTTCGTCACTTGCTGCTGCTACTAATTTTTCATCAATTCTGCAAGAAAGTTTGGCGGAACTATTAGAATTTTTTGAAGACGTTTCATGCTTTTTCCTCATTGATTTTTTTGAAATAATCGCTTCCCCGGACGAATAACCGTCCTCTTCCAGCATCTTTCTAATTTTTTTCGTGATGACAGGTCTTGCACGTTTCTTCCTTTTCTCTTCTTCATCTCCAACCAATTTTACAGCAGGTGTCCATGCTGGATCGGAATCGGAATCTACCTGTTCCTCATCATTATCGAAATAATCTATACCCTGTTGACGATCTAAAAATTGTTTTACTGACGTTTTCTCTTTTGCCTTTCTTCTTGATGTTTCGCGTCTAGGAGGAAGAAGCAAAGGATCCACTGTGCAAGACAATATACGTATGTTTTCAAAGGAGTAAAGTATTAATTTGAAAAAAGATATATCTAAAAATGTACATTTATATTACCTTCTTCAGTTTTCTTCAAAGACTTCTTTTCTGCTTCTGCTGCTACTGCAGCTGCTGCCGCCGCTGCAGCTGCTGCTGCCGCTCTTCTTTTCCTATCCGTGGGTCCACCAGGCTTAATAGGCCGACCCTTCCTACCTTTTCCTTCTGGTTTAACAGCAACAACTTCAATATTGCTTGCACTATTTACATTTTGCACCTTTTTTTCCGTTTTCTTAGGAGGAAATGGAAAATCATCGTCACTAGTAAACCCATCATCGCTCGAATCAAAATTTAGTTTTTTCCTTTCTTTCGGTAGAGGAAAGTATCTAGGATCATTAGCGTAATCTATCGCCGGTGTTTCCTTAACTGACGTCTCCTTTACTAATACCGGCTTTTCTTGAGGTTTAACACTCTCACCGTTAATCGAAGCTTCCACAGGTTTACTCGGTTCGACAGGTATATATGGTTTTGACCTATTCCATGTGGCTTTCCTACCACCACGTATAGCGGGTGGCGGAGAAGGGTCCCTTTCACCTTGCAGAAACTTCAAATAGCTTGTCATAAATCCTGTATTAGGGTCTCTGTTGGGCCGTTTGAAATCTTTGTTCATTTGATTCATATTCTGTACATTCAGTTGCTGATCCTGTTGAAGGAAACCTAATTCTTCTTCAATATTAGGAACGATTACTTTAGGCTGATCATCTCTGACCTCTTGATTATAATTGGTGTTTTGACTCGTGGTGTTCTCGCCGAATCCTATTGGCGTTATTTCGACCGAGGACTGAAAGTCGTGCGAGTGATGCGCATGATGACCCGCGGGGATATGAAAAGCCGGAAAATACGGAATGGGCGGTGGTGCATGATGGTGCGGCACCATTAAAGACTGGTGCTGATGAGCTGGAGTACCTACGAAGTTACTCGAATGGTGCAGTGATGACTGAGAGCCGAAGGCGCTGGACGCGGCGGGGAACATCTTAGCGGTCGGTGGCGGTAAATTCCACCGTTCAAACTCAAAGTAACCATTTTGCTGTTGTTGATTTGCCGCGTTATGATGCGCGGGCGGAGGTATCCTACTAAGATATTCCGTCATCGTCGTACCAGCCGTAAGCTCATTAGACAACGGTGTACCATGTCCGCCCTTTTCCAAATTTTTCCTCTTTTTATTGACGCTATCAGCTTTTCGCCGTTCTTCAACCTGCTTTTGCTGTTCCGCCGTGCCAACCGAAGCGGGGGCAGTCGTGTGTTGTTGTAAGCAGGGGCCTTGTTGCAGCGTTTGTAAATTCTTTACGATGCTCATCGGGTCTCCCCTGCAGCTGCTCAAATCTTGCAGCGCTACTTGATTGGCCTCGAAATACGTCTGCTGTCTGTCCGTCGATACATTCATAAGCCTCTGCACTTGCTGCTGGACCGGCAAGCTCTGTGCATTTATGTCGCTGGTTGCCGCATTCGCACCAGTATAGACGGAAAACTTTCTGTTGCCACCATTCGCCGTTTGCCGGTTGTCATTTTCCCAGCAGACCTGCTGTTGCTTTTGCGTTTGCGAGAAGTCTTGTTGCTGCCTGTCGTATGTTTTACCCTCAGCATTGTAAGCTGCCTTGTTATTTTCCGCAACGCCCAATGCTCGCGTGATCACAGACGGGTAAGCTACCTGTCCCTGGGACGCCGGCCTGGGAACGGTGACGTCCAAAGGTGACGGTGGAGCGACTTGCTGTGTAACTGCGCCCTTGTACGGTGCACCATTGGAGCACTGACTACCGTTGGTCTCGTGCTGTTGCAACGGTGACGGTGATGACATGGTCGCCATCGGACTGTTATACATGGGATATGCAGGACTTGGTACGTGACCCAAGGGACTAGCCTGCGAATGAGTCTGAAGAGGACTCGGTCGTCGCGGAACAACAACACTGCAGTCGGGTCCGTTTTGCGTCGAGGTGTTGGACGAGTAAGCGGAATCCGTCGAGGTTGCAGACTTGGATCTTCCCGGATGATGATATTCCGTATCACTCGTTGATCCTGTCAAGTAATGTCTATATGATGTGGTCTGCTGTTGCTGCTGTTGTTGCTGACTCAAAACATGAAACGTTTGTTGCTGCTGCTGAGGATGGGACTGCAAGTTGCTGTTAGACGATGCCCTCTGGTTGCTCGTAAGCTTGCCATTGGTGTTGTTGCAATTAGTAGTACTATTTGTAGTATAATTCAAATTGCGACTTTCCATGATGGAGAAACTAATCGGGGATGACTGACTGTTATCATGTCCCTGTTGCTCGTTGCGTCTGTGCTCGATCCCGTGGCTCGCCAGATCGGGATAAATCTTGGTCTGCGCTTTGGTCTGAATATTCTGCTGAGTCGTGGCGGTGGACGCCGTTTTGTTAGGCGGCGACGCAAAATTACCGTTGCGCGTTCCCTGCTTATCCTGAATGACCTGTGTGGAGCCTGATCGCACCGGAGCATTCAGAAAGATCGTCGTTGACGTAGTCGACCTCGAGGATGGTTGCGGTATTCTGTATTCCTTGCTCGGTGTCGACACGATACACGATTGCTGATGTTGCAGTGACGACTGCATCTTTTCATTCTCAGTCGCGGACTGACCTCCATTACCAGCACCTGAGTAACTATCGGTCAGCGTGTCGGAACTAAAAGTTGGAACTTGATGAAAGAAGGTTTGACTACTGCTGACTTGCGACGTGGAAATAGTGGGCTTTACATTAACGGTAGGTGATTGAGGTCTCGCGCTGATTGATTTTTTTGTGTCAGTCGGACAACCAGACGCCTTGAAATCGGCGTTGCACGCAGACGGAGTAGTTATTTGAGATGCATTAATGTTGTTTATGGTCTGCGTCGTACTAAAATGGGCGTTAAACGTGTTCTCATAGCCAGTACCGTCAGATTTTGTAGAAGGTGGGCCTGGAGACGAGGGAACAACGCTCTCATGTGGCAAGATACCAAATGGGCTGGGGAGCTGCGTATTGTTCTGAGACGTCCAGGCCAATGTCGATGTCGTAGGCGACGTCGAGGCTCCCTGCTGCTCGAAAAACGTAGCATGATGAGCCGAGCTATAATTCTCGCGCAACGTAGGGATATCGGATTCAGTGGTGTTTTGCTTTGTCGCAGATACCTGTGCCTGAGCAAGTACCTGTCTGTGTTGGGTAACATAATGCGCCTGCTTAGTGTTAGAATGAAAGAGGGGTGAGAAGGTGAGGGCTTCGTAACCCACAGAGGGTGGAGATAAAAACCCCCCCGGGTTAAAAGGGGACGGTTGACCCGCCAGAGTTGCTGTCGTGTGAGCCGCTTGTATTATTAATTGCGACGTCGTTGTCGATGGCACAGCCTGCGTGGCAGCCGTTGCTAAATGATGAGGTACAAAGTCACTAGTTGTAGTCGCTGTCGTTTGAAATGTTCCGGTAGAGCTGCCAGCAGTTAGACGATTATACGTGTACCATGGACCAACGGGATCCATTACCCAAGCTTGGCACTATAGTGCCTTGCTTGGTATAAGTTTAGTAGATTCTCCTGATTGGCAATGTCCAAGATACACTCCAAGGTACACTCCAAGGTATTCTCTTTCATAACATAACTTTTATCACAACTTCCTTAGAATTATTTCCACTCTTTCGTAACTTATATACTGAAAAACACATTTCAAGTAAATGTACAGTAATAAGAAATTCATCCAAGCAGAATTAACAGCATGGCAAAGGCTCCATTTCTCTCTGAAAAAAAAGAAAAGCAAAACTATATATTGGCTGGTTCGGTTTCATAATAAACAATGTCAACAGTGTTTGTTAGAAAAAGACATGAAAATATAATACTTCCGAATCATACTGTATTCTTTGTGTACTCCGGTAAGGATAAAAAAAATGTTGCGTATGCAATACGTTTATACGACTCTGAAAAACACTTGGTACAGGACAGACAGTGAAATGATTGGAAAATTAGGCAACGCAAGACGAACCGCAATGACAGTCCCTTCCACTCTCATTAATTCTGTCAACTTGCAAAGGCGATCATATGGCATTCCGTGACATAAAGGTGATACGTTGACGAAAGGATCGATCGCGCGAACGATAAAGGGAAGGTAAAAGACTCGTGGATCGACTTACGTCTTATACAAGATCCGGGACGAGGCACAGTGGATAGGTGCGCGGCGCAACCGGCTGATCGCGGATCTCCGGAGCACCGTGGGACCGGGCTCGAGCGGGCGACGACGGACGATCGCGCGGACGATCGCGGGACCCCGAGATTACTCGCGAACGGAGCGTTCCTCGGCGCGCCGTGACACTCGGCGTGACGCTCAGCTACGATCGGCAGCGATGACAATCGACGTGGGTGCTTCGCGTCCGGCGACGGCGACGACGACGACGACGACGGGACGGCGGGAAACAGCCGTCGCATACTCGGCGGCACGGCGGCGACGACGACAACGCTGGCCTCTCGGTGGACACGCGACCATACGGTGGGCCGAATGCCGTGAGACAGTGCGACGTTCGCCGGGCCAGCAGATATGACGACGTCTCGGCGAGCAACACCGGCGTGAATATGGCTACAGGAGCGAGGGCAGTCTCCACACGGCAAACGCGCGACACGCGATACACGGGCGGCACCAGCGGCACCAGCGGCACCAGCGGCACCAGCGGCACCAGCGGCGACGGCGGCGACAGCACCACTGGACGGCGAGTCGCGCTCACATGATCCGAGCGTACGTAGCAATCGCGGCGAGTAGCGCGCATTACGAGCACCACTTGGCGCGCGTTGCAACCACTGCGGTGGCCCCGCGCGAGATCATTTGTTGTCTAGCGACGAGAACCAACGGCGCGTCGACGTCCATGCTCACCGCGCACAACGCAGCTCCATACCGTCGATCGCTGACTATTACTGACTGCCATTTTGCTCGTGAGCAACAATAGACCGTGCCATCTTCCGTCTGCTTCGGATAAATCTCGCGGACCCCGCTGTCACGCCAGGCGGGATTTTCAAACAAATCGATCGATTCCTTTCTAGGTTTATCACAATCCGCTTATTCGCCAGCCAGTGTAGTAGAAAACCGAGTGTTTCACAAAGTCGTTTTTATTTTTACTTTAGGTCTTACAGATGTTCTCTTGTTAGTTGGAAGCCACTTGATGCTTTCGAGCACGCAATCAGTTTCAACTCGAGCAAACGGATTTATCGAAAGAAAGTCAATCAGCAACCTGTTGATTATTAAAGTAAGTTTTGCGCCAAGTTAAGACATTTTAGATAACTGAAAGAAAATATTTAAATGCATATGGGTGTCCCGTGAAAACTGTAACAACACTTATGAACTCTTGAGATTATTTTAAGACAAAATTTTAACGTCGCGAGACAGTGCGACGCTCGCCAGACCACCAGATACAACGACGTCTCAGTGAGCAACACCGGTGTAAATATGGCTACAGGAGCGAGAGCAATCCCCGCACGGCAGAAACGCGCGATACACGGGCGGCACCGGCAACATCAGCGACAGTGACGGCGACGACAGCACCACTGGTGACTGAACGGCGAGTCGCGCTCACATGATCCGAGCGTACGTAGCGATCGCGGCAAGAATCAGACTTTGATAGTTTTGAATAGTTTTGAATTAGATGCATTCGAAGTTAGTAAACGCATAGCGTTAAAATATAAAGCTATCAATAGATTTACAGATTTCACACAAAATATATCATTTGCAATGTCAGCTTGCATTTTACATATCATGTTTTTCTTTAATAACATTTTCAATAATTTGTATAGATAGTATTCACGCAAATGTGAATTAAAAACAAATTTATTTTCTTTGCATTTGTAATCTCGATATCGCTGAAAGAGGCATTATAGTGTATAACGATTGTGGCAGTTGTGACAACCACCATAACTAGAACTGTCACATTACTGACAGCTTAAAGTATCAATTACTTTCAAGGAGTTGCTTACCAACACAAAAGATTCATAAATTAATCCGCTAGGAGATAATTTTTAAAAGTAACTCGCATTTAAACATCGTTGAAGAATAGGATATAAGGAGGTCTATCAACGGCAGAATTTTAGGAAAATAATCATAATTCCTTAACATACTAGGAGTCTTGAAAGTAGTAATCACGACTTCAAAGAGAAACTTAGTTCTCATTCCTATAGAAGAGGAAATAACTCTTTGACGACCGCTTGACCGCGGTCCAAGTACAAAAACCAGCAATTGCGTAATATCGAGATTCGACCTTGCGAGAGATCAGTCGATATGCCTATAATACATGTCTCGAGGACGACTTTTAGATTTGTTTACAAGACGTCTTAAAGACGTCGAAAATCGGGACATAAGACGTCTTACGCATGTCAAAAAGACGTCTTTAAGACGACATAATATTCTCTGGGAAGAGCGAGAAAGGTAGGCTCAAAGAGAAGATCGAGGATATTGATATTGAAAATTCGCCATCACAATAATAACATTTATTATAATTATAATGTAAGAATATATTTATAATTATTACCCCCCCCCCCCAGTAATAATTATAATAGCATAATGCGTGAGTACGATCACTCGTTATAAACTGAGATAGGTACCATTTATATTCTTACAACTGCAAAATTTTATTGCTACGGTAATGACCGAGTAGGCATTTTACGAAACGGATTGCCTTACCCGATAGCACGACAGAAAAATAGGATTCAACAATTAAGATACTTAGTTGAGTATATCGCAGATATAAAGTATACCAATGCCACCGTGTCTTCCGTATGACAAGTAATAGGAAATTTGTAATGTCGTCGAGATGCAAATTTAAACGTACTGACTCGATCGCAATTACGATGAAAAGATCATTTCAATCGCTGCTCATTACGACAATAAGAAGACGAGAGAATAAGTAATTAAACTGTAGTAAATTGTTGTTCCGTACATATCAATACAGTCGCTGCAGATTGTAATTACAAAGGCATTATCAAGGCGAAAAACTATATTAACAAACTTGTTGATTGTACAGTGGCGATATCACAGTTACTTTGATATCGTACAATATTTGCAGTCGCCCGTCTCACTCACAATTTGTAACTTGAACTAAAATAGTCGCATATTGTAAACAATAGGTGACTATATTTAACTAAATCATTTCGCGCATAAATTTACAAATCCATTACGTTTTTCAGTGAGTTTTTAAGAAGATATTTTCAGAATGTTTCGTCCGTGTGTTTTTAAACGTATCGTAGCGTAGAAGTAAATAAATAAGCTGCAAATTTTTCTAACAAAAATAATTGCGAGTTGATACATCATCGGCTGCAATTGGATTTGAATGAGTTTGAAGAGAAATTTAAAAAACAGTTATAAACACGTTTATAAACAATAATAAATAAACAATATGTAGTAGTACCAGGACGCATAGACCCGGCATAGCTTTGGTTTTTTCCTCTTCTTGTAAAATACATCGATATTAATATCTAATTACGGTAACATTAAGAAATGCAATATGTGACCAATATTGCTGCTTTATTTACGTTAATGCTTTACGGGATTTTAATGAAGGGCTACCTCATTTGCATCTTTCGCTGTTGCCATACTGCAAACTTCCTATACGCGGTATTTAACAATTGATTGAGATGACTCGTCAAGTGCTGACTAACTGCAGAAAATTCTCTTTGCACACGATCCTAGGAGAAATGATATTTGTATTAGGGAATAATAAATTTCGTAAAAATTAATACATACTGACTTAACTCGCGTAAAAATAAATAATCATCTACTCACCTCAAACGGTTTTAGTTTAGCGGAATGAAATCTGTGTAAAGCTTCATGCGTTCTGATCGCTTTTTCTTCAAGTTGTGGTGTTGTCGGAGGAAAACTTCGCCAAAAGTGCTTCAATAGCTCACACGCGCACACGTATACGTTACGTAATTCTTTCTCTAAATCCTTCGGTATTAACTCTGTAACGTGTATTTTAATTATTTACTTATGTGTATTTATAAAGTATTACTCCAGTTTCACAGATTATTAAAGAATGTAAAAAATGTAGTTGTCCGTGAATGACGGTCTATTAGCAGACTAAGTATCATGCTACATTTTTAACATCGAGGGTATATAATACTTTAAAGATATCTTACGTCCAAGGCTTTCTTCTCGGAAACCTTTCATTAAGGATCCGCCGGGTGTCAATTCACCCAAAGCTGACACCGCTGCGGCCGGACTAACTAAAGAAGTCGTTGCTTGCCGCGGTAACGTACTACCGGCTATCCATCCAGAAGCTTCTTTCTTTAAATGACTTAATGTAATGAATAATTCTTCCGAGGTTGGTTCTATATTTCCATATCCTGGTACAGGTCCGTGCAGATATCTATCTATATGCGTCAGATTTAACGGTGCTCCATTATTTGTAGTTACGTCACAGCTCTGGTCAAGATCATCGTAAGTTATCTTCTCTTGTATTCTACGCTGTAAAGAATATTAAAAGCATTAAACGAATCATTTTCAATTTTATAAGAGATAAAATTACAAACATATAAAATAGAGTAGAAAGTTGTACTTTTTTAGTCTTTGGTCCATCATCCAGTTCGTTATTTGTTACTTTACTCGCAGATGGTGTAGATCCATTTAATTGTGGTTGATTGGTTTGCATCGACTGTTTGGCAGTGCTGGCTTTCATAACCATTATGCTATGTTGATTAAATCTCTTGATCATATTTTGATGTACAATATTTCCTGATGTTTTGTCTGATTTACTACATCCGCTTCCGTAATTTTCATCCAGTGATTGATCCTCAAAGGAGGTAATGTCTACCAAAGGATCATTTATCCCAGTTTGAAGGTCTTTCTTAAGTTCTTGATCATCTATTTTGGCACATTCGGTAAAAAGATCCTTGGTCCCAGCATTGATACGGTCTCTGTGAAAATAATGTGATTGAAAGAATTTCGTCCAGAAATCAGACTCTGACATTTTATGAGGCACATTTTCTTGATGTTTCCTTTTAACAGCTGGGTAAGTCTTAAATATACATTCTATCACATCGACAGTTAAATTGTATTTTAATCCATTGCAACCGTCGGTTTGTGGTTTAATGTCCGCCTAAAAAATTCAATTAATGTTATCGATTACTCATATAATTTATACACTAAGGACAAATGTAACATTGTTACAAAAGGTATCTACCAGAAAAGCGCTATTAACACCTATCTCTTGACGTTGAATCTTCTTAGCTTGCGTATATTCTGCAGCATGTTGCAACCAAAATTCTTCAGACGATATCACTTGCGTGATTACCAGATCGCGATATAATTGAAGCAACATGGGATGTTCTTGAAGGGTTCTAATAACAAGATAATGTGTTTGTAACAAGATATGAATGTGTTTTTAAATTATTTGTTATATAGTAGAGGGATGTCCTCTATTATGAGTTAGGATTCTAATATGAGGTAGTGGATTTTCAATGTCCAAAACTCAATCATAAATCTTTTTTCGCAATGATTACACGATCTAACAATCAATTTTCGACTACACAGATTTCACACCAAGGGTAATAAATTCATGTTGGAACCAACAGACGATGCCAATTAATTTAGCAGAAACTCCGCTGTTTCATATTAGGAGCCTATCCCACAATAGGGTACTTTCCTCTATACCGTTCAAAAATTTAGAAGCAGTCATATTTTTCATTCGATGAAATGAAGAATTCCCGAGAAATGCGATTAGAGAAGGAAATTTTTCTACAAAGTAATCAAAATGTATGATAAAGTTTTAGTAACAGGCGCTTTCTTTGAACATATACAATTATCTGTTTAACTAAACAAAAAAATATGACTACTCCCAAACTATCAAACACATTTCAATCATATTACCTATTCTTTTCTTCCAATTCCTTATTAACTTTCCGCTTGAATTTCGGTAGTAACTGTTGCAACAACTCCTTCACATCGTCGCGATCTTTAATCTGTGCTTCTGATCCATTTTTATTTACGAAGTGAAATGTGGACGACGTACCGTCGTGTAACACCACCTGCAGCTGTATTTTTGATTTTCCCTCCGGAGATATCTTTTGCACTGCAAAGAACAATTATTTCAATTATTATCGATTGACATAAAACTGATAGATTTGCATATATTGTCTCCTAAATATTTACAGTAATGTACACACATATAGACATAACGTATACGTATGTGTATACAAGATAATACATTAATTAAACCAATTGTAATCAATTTATTAAATTCGCACAACTTCTTACACTTAATATCAGCATATTTATGGCTCACAGACACAGTGTCCCTGTTATCGAGCATCCACGCTATCCGTTCGTTCATCACATATAAAGTACCATCTCCCTTTTTGAAACGCACTTGACCCACTTGCATCAGGACATCTTCCGAGGACGTAGTCATGGTGGATGCAAGGCGTAATATAATTCTTTCAAAAATGGTAGACGCAATCCTACAAAAAATCACAATTTGTTACAAATAATATATAAAAGAACATGCATGCGGGGATACATTAAAGTCCCAGTCGTTACTTGTAAAATATACCAACAGTTAATTTTTAAGTGGAAAAAAATTGCCCGCAATTATACGTGAACAAAGAAATAATTTTTCCGCACAAGCTCGACAATAACCGTTACGGAAACGAGGGCGGATGCAGGGATCGCCGAAAACTGCGCGAGTGAGAAAATGCTTACAAAAATTATAGAACGGAAAATGCGAGATATAGCCCTACTAGAGAGTTCGAGACGTTTCGATGTCCTTGAATATCGCGATCACCTAACCGACGCCTCGCTTCGAGCAACTCCTTCGCGAAGGACGCACGAGAAACGCGACGGCGAAGGATCGTCCTTAACGTCGAAGAGCCAGCGACGCGACTCGATCCGCGGTGCGTCGCGTCGAGATCGAGGCAACGGGAAAAGGCGCCGCGGTAAGAACCCGCGGGAGCGAGAGAGTGACAGGGAACGTGAGATAAATAATCCCGCGTTTCCCGTCGAATGGATGTTCCTACCGCCGCAATAATCGGCTTTCCGCATATTTCAGTGGAAGATACGCGCGTTTTCCGTTCGCAGCGAGCAAAAATTGTCATAAAGACGCAGGTTTACCAGTGGCGGGTCGCCGAGAGCCGCGGAGTAACGTGAAGATCCGCCGAGCGGCACGGCCATGTGCAGAAACACACCGCGGTAGACGCATCGCGAGCGCGCCGCAGCTACGGACGGACCGTCGCGTCGGTACGGACAACACCATCGACCTGCGGCGACTGACGGGACTAGGTTGCTCAAGCGACGGCTCGAGTCGCCGTCGCTTCCGCCGCCGGCCACTTACCCGCCGTCCGCTATCTCGCGATCCGCCGCCCGTTAAACCGCACGCACGCACGAAATAAATAATTTCGCGTATTTACGGGCGGATAACGGTGGCGCGTCCGCTTACTGAGATTAATCTGACATTTTCCGAATGTAACAACATCGGAAGGAACGCCGTTGGCGCCGCGCGTGCGAGCGCACGTGCGCGTGCGCATGCGCGAGATGCTGAGACGCGCGAAATTACAAAATTGAATATGGATTCTCTGCACAAGAGGAGAGAGGCACACCCGCTCGATTTTCTCTTTACTTGGAGAAATTAACTTGACACCACGCGCTTAATTACTTTTCTCCGTGTGAAGAGAAAATTGTGTTCGGGGCATAGCATGAATTTGGCATTCGTCTTCTGCTGTCTAACAAAATTATATATATATATTATACTAGGAGCCCTAGCTAGGAGGTCGATATGAGATGTCTTCGCAATCTTATACATTTTACTATGGT
>NW_011967188.1:1112058-1140114 GCF_000949405.1 Vollenhovia emeryi
AATCTTGTACATTTTACTATGGTAACGTTAACATATATATATATATATATATATATATATATGTTAACGTTACCATAGTAAAATGTACAAGATTGCGAAGACATCTCATATCGACCTCCTAGCTAGGGCTCCTAGTAGACTTGGGTGGACAGGGAGAGTGTTATAATTTAGAAGATAAACGACGTAAATCTACAAAGACAAGAGAGAAATTAGGGTGTTAGTGATTTTCTCGAAAGAATCAAAATCTGATGGATTATGCAGCTATTCTCCGTCGATACAGATTTCGAATATGTACTACGAAAACCGAAACGGCAGAGAATATGCTTCGGATCCGGACAATCGCGCGATACCTCTCGGAGTGGTATGAGTTCTTTCATGAGACACTATACTGCGGAAGATTACCCCAACGTAGGACCCGGCTCTTACGACGTCCTGAAATCTTTTAACGCCATTAAGACCAGGGTACGAATTTTTATACCTAAGTACGACAAAAAGTTATTTAAAAATCAAGAGTATCTATTACTATCCATTATTGCCACATTTAAATTCTAACATACAGTTATGAGTATCAATTTTCTGTCATGATCAAAATATGACTTTTGATAGTCATTATGATTTCATCGTGACTTCTTGTTCTATTCTTTATGAACTTGCTATTTTAATGTCAAGAGTATAAGATCATATTAACTCGATCTTATAGTTATGCCCTCACAGTATCAGCAAAAAGGGCTACAGCGGTCTCGCTCGATTCGCCAAACCTGTCACTCACGTGAAGGATTATACATCTCCATCCGATTACATTTCTGCTATTCCTAAACATGTTAAGATACAAAAACACCCGTTTGCGCCTTCCAGTGACAGAAAGATCTTCGATATAAGCAAAAATCCAGGGTACTCAATTTTGTATGTTTATCCGTGGTGGAAATATTTTATTGAAAATACAATGAAATTTTGCTGAAATATATTTGAAAACCTCTTGCAGTTGATCTTGTTTATCATTTCAATATTCCAATAAAATTTCCGTGAAAGATTCTCTTTAAAAAAAAACCTACTTTTAGTTAAATTCAGTAAATTTCATAATATCAGCTGATATTCCATAATGTATTAATTACTTTTCAACGGTACTTACACTTTCTTCATATTGCATAGTATTAATTTAAATTTCATAAGGAAAATTATGATTAATTTTGGAATATATAGTAATTTTTCAATAATTTTCATTACACTTTCCATCGCTTTTATAGCAGTTTCTCCAAAATATTTTCATCCGAAATACATAGCAAAACATATTCAGCAATTAAAGTAAAGACTGCGTCGTTTTAGGCCCGGAACGTACGTCAGTAAGGAGACAAAAGGTGTTACGTTTGAACATAGTTTGGTAGTAGAGTTAAAATGCAACTTGGTGTTGCTGTCAAGTGTTGCAATCGCAACACTGATATTTGCAAAATATGTGGCAAAACACCAACGGGAGATTATTGGCACCTGAATAATAAAATCTTCTTGTGTAAAATCTGCATGTCAAGTGAATTTCAGAAGCAAATGAAATTTAAGAAAAAACTCGAATTGTTTCGCGTAAGTTTTTAACGTTATTAATTTAAATCTTCCTCCTAAATCATGCATAGTGGCAGTAGTTTTCACTAAATATGATTTTATATTTATAATTATATACATATATGATTTTATAAATTCTATTGATGCAAACTACATAAATGTACAAAGGAACAGAAATATGTACTTAAAAAAATATGTGTGTGTAAATAGACAATTAAATAGATAGAAATAATTAATTATATAATTATAGAAAATAAGAACATGTTCAAGTATTCACGTTCATGAAGGCACCGATGCAAAGATATGGTTGATGCATCCTGCTGCAATCAAGGAATGGACAAGAAGAGAAACATATCTCTCGGCTTACCTAAAAGATTAAAACAAATCAAATTATATAGTAATTTTTTCATTTCAAATATACGATCTTTTATTCGATACCATTCTTTCACCATTCCATTAAAAAAAATTTTTTTATATATGTATGTGGATTAATTTTATTTTTAATATTTATACATTGCATTTTTGTAAATCTATTTATCTAGGTACTATATACACAAAGATTATATAAAAATAGGCGCATGTTATATATATAGTAGTTTAAATATCTGGAATAGTAAAATTTTCGACACATCAATATTGATCTTATACTATTATTACGTATACACGGTCATCAGTCAGTAGAAGTTTCGTGTTACTTCGGAATAAGATTATATTTTATTCTATGACAAAAAGTATGTATAGTAATAAATAAATTTAAATTAAGTTAAAGCACCAATTAATGTAAGTGTACTTTAAGTTCAAATAGTTAAGATGTTCAAATTAGACGCGAGATTTTCAATAAAAAACTGACTAAAAAAACTTGCCGTTAATATTGACATTAATATTCATTTATTTCAGCTTGATGTAATTATAGCGAATGTAAAACTATGTTGTATTATTAAAAAATGCGCTTATAAATACATAGTTTTCTTTCTATAGTCTAATCTACTTTATTACAAATTATCTCGTAAATATTCAAGAGTATTTAGCTGTCTGTTGCTGATACATCTTGGGTATCACTTTGCCACTTTGCCACTGACATCTTGACTTCCTCTACAGGATTTCCACCCTCAGGTGCTTGTCTTGACACTCCAGGTACAGTTAATTCAGATAAGATGGAGCAATAATCTTTTATCTCTGCCTCGGCTTGTACAGGTGACTCGTTGAGTGATGTAGTAGCGGTCGATTCCGGACTATTAGTTGATATTAAATCATTTTCGCTGGATTTGTAAATGACGGTCATGTCAATACTACTATCGACATTTTCTGACATATCTGAAGATGTTAAACTGAAAAGTTCCTTCTTTTTATCAAATTCTAAAGCAGTCGCCTGATCTTTCAGTTGCGCATCGTTTCGAAATGGAGTATTGTTTTCTTTCGGATGATCGATATCACTGCTGTTGCGTGTTGCTATGTCGAAATTTCTTGCGTATCGATTATCTAGTTGTTCCACAGCTTCTCCTTCCGGCGATACAGCAGCTGCAACTTGCAAATCTGGCACTAAATGCTGATATAAAAGTGGATTGAATATACTATCTAGGTCCATATGGCGTATGTTGGAAGTTATCAAATAAGTTGTTAATTCATCACAGTTTGTACTGTCGTTATTTTCCTCTGCGACTAACTCCTCGCGTATTACCGCCGATATTCTGTTGCGAGGCAATTCGACGGAAATATTTTCTCCAACGGCCGTTTTAGAAGCGATAAAATTCGTCGTGTGAGAGTGAGCGTGCTGCTGTTCATTATCAGTTTGCGTGAGCACCGTGTAAGTATTAATGTCACGACCATTTTTTTCTTTCTCTTGCGAATTATTTCTATGCTCTCGTAAACTTGCAAATAACTCTAGAATGTTTTTTCTTATTGGCACAGCCACTTCTGAAGAGGAAGTGGTAGGTGGCAGGTCCAAAGAAAGCTTATCAAGCAGATGATTTATATGTGTTTTAGTACCTCGCACGGGATATTCTGTATTGCTATCCGATAAAGAATTGTGCATTGAGCTATATCGATTTTGATATTGATTGTGATAATAACCAGAATGTTGATGGAAACGTGTATTAAAACTTGAACAATACCCGGTATCGGTCGTTTCGGAACTTATAGCTCTATTTTTATTCGACGCTGATTCAAAATGTAAATTATTATTACTGCTTATGTTGGCAGAAGTTTGCTTTTCGTCACTTACGTCTCGATCGTTCTGTATTTCACATTGTTTTGACATTTGTGACGTTCCATTATTAGAATATTCCAAGACTGCGGATTGTGCCGTCTCAATATTTTTGTCGTTAGTATTTTCATTGTCACTGTTAGGCTCGATTATATCAAAATCATTATCAAATTCATCATCGAAAGCAGCGTTTGTGACATCACGCAGACGTGACTGCAAACGTTTCGTGATCTCATCTAATTCGGTTAACTTTTGCCTGTAACAAACATTGATGAGAACCAAATCTGCGTTAAAAAAAACTAGTAAAATAATGATAAACGAAATAATTATGGTAATTCTGATCTCACTTACTTCAAAGACGACGATAAAAAAGACATAGAAACGTCTTCTAAATTGTGACCAGTTTCCACATTTAATCTACAATCGTTTTGTACATATTTGTCGTTATTTTGATTTGCAGATGATAATGTTTGATGTGCACCATTTAACTCCGTATTCGTGCAAAGCGCATTATACGGATGTGGCCCGTTTGCCTCCGATAAATTACTACACCTTGATAAATTGGTATTAGTTGGTGCCAATTTTCCTAATAATGATAAATTATCCAGAGGTGTTATACTTATCTGAAATAAATATATAGAGAAATAAATATATATACGTATAGAGGAAAGTCCTCTATTATGAGGAATCTAATATGAGATAGTAGGTTTTCAACACATCCAAATTTAATCACAAATCTCTTTTCGCAACGATTACACGATCTAACAATCAATTTTCCACTAAACAGATTTCACTCCAAGGGCAATAAATTTATGGTGAAATCAATAAATGATGCCTATTAATTTAGCAGAGACTCCGCTATCTCATATTAGAAACCTATCGCACAATAGGGGACTCTCCTTTATATAATATGAGGGAAGAAGACATAAGATTATTTTTTAAAGATAGAAATTAACACGAGAATTTACTTTAATTTGTCCGTTGCATTTTCCAGTAAAATCCATAATATGAAACCATCCGGATATCGCGGGAAATCCGGCCATCAGAACTGAAAGATCAATCGCGGAAAAACCAATCACAATGTCTCTTTTTAAATTTATTTCTTTAGATGTATCTGGATCAATCAAGTGCCACACTTTAAGAATTAATCTTTTTTGATTCTGAAAAAAGTAGAAGTAAAACATAGATTAAGACTACATCATAAGTTATACATTGAATTATAATTGGGACATATTTAAAACTGAATAAGAAGTTACATACGTTTAAAAGTAAGTCTGTTGACAGCTTTACATCACATCTCCAATTCCATTTTGGATTACAACTGTGTAGAAATACGTTTGTAGCTATATATGAATTTAATTGATCAGTAGAATCAAATTTACGAGTTAAATTTTGAAAGGTTACGTATGTACTTGGCTCTACTGATTCGTTCGGTTCTTCGATCCTTGGCAAATGCAGTGCACATTCTATTTCAATGACAGATCGGAAAAAAGAACCGTTGCAATTAATATTTGATTCTACTTTTGGCGCATTCCTTTCCGTTGAAGATGCGTTCGACACATTATTGTAAGCACTATTTGGCCGTTGATCCAAGTCTTCGTTATATTCAGCACCGACACCAACACTTCTGTGCATTTCCGTAGATAACCGAAAATCATTTTTCGGATTGCAGCTATCGCTATCATCAGCAAGACTATTACTATTCAGTGTATTCAAGCATAACTCTCCATGTATTTCCCCTTCATCTACTTGATTAATTTCTGTTTGAGCTGACTGGTTTGTACTGACTTTATCAATATCTAATACGTTTGTCAAACGATCAACCAAGGTGCGTAAAGCTAATTGTTCCGAAAACACAGCTTCCTGAGTTGGTTTTTCCGCTGTCGCATTTTTCAAACTTGAAATGTCTGTTTGACTTTCTTGAGTTTTATAATCGACAGATGCCAAATCTTGATCGGGCGTATTATAAACATGAGAGAAATTATTACTGCGAGTGAATTGTTCAGAACTGGGGTTTGACACCCCAGGAACATTATACTGTGAACTCTCTTGGCCGCCTATTGCATTGTTAGTATTATCGGGAACACAGCAGTGATAATTATAATCCGTTCGCGACATATTATTGGTATTTCTTAGGCCTCTTGATACTTCTAGTAGTGCTATTTGTTCTACAGTACCAAGTGCAACCAGTGCAAGCAGCTTTCCGCAAAATTTTCCGCTCACTGGATCGTTAATATTAACCCAACCGTCTACACTTATTACAGGATACTGCGTAAAAATATAATTATATAATTAATTGAAAATTTGATTAAAGTACTAATTAATTGTAATTACCTTTGATAACAATAAGTGAGGTAAAATAAGTGGATCTCTATATGCGATGTATAACTGATGCACGGGCAGTTTTGCTATTCCCAACAGATTATCTGTTCCACTATTCTGCCGATTGTATACTTCTATGATTATATAATTGTCTCTGATTCTCTCCAATAACTCTGTACCATGAATTAAAGGTACTAGCTGAAATAAATATTTTTAAGGTAAAGCGCTCACTTTTGTACAATGAAAATTACTCGGTTAAAGGATAAAAATTCTTACTTGGAAAAAATGATAGAATGGATTTTTTGTATTATTACAAATTTGACTCGTTGCTTTGTCCTCACGCCAAAACGCTCTACATATAAGATAGGTATTAGATTCTAACAAATCTTTACCCTCAGCGACATATATCAAGCCGTGAAGTAAAACCTAAAATCAAATAACAGAGTACATATGTATTTAGAATACAACTATATTATATATTTCAAACACACATATGAATGCTGTAACACGATTTGGCTATTTACGTTAAGTTATCATTGAAACTTGAACAAGAAATAACAATGGAGAACTACAATTATCTCATTTTCTATTGCTTCCTACTGCTCATTGTTTTATTTCATGAGCTCTTGCTAAATATTTAGTAACATTTAATGTAAAGATGCAAACGGACAGCATTCATTCAACAAGCTCTATGCAATTTAAAATTACCTTATCTTTAGTATCACTTTCTGGATTACTTGTATCAATCTTTTTATTATCTAAACTTTGTTGTTGGTGTTCCAGTATATCTTTTGTAATAATTATATCCTTATTGCTATTACTAGTTAAACACTCAATTCGCTTGGCAGACACAGATGAAACTTTGCAATTAGATTTAGAGGAATGAGTCCCTGTTGCACTTTTATATTTTTTACTATTTGAATTCATCAGGGAGTTTTTTTTCAAACCAGGAAGATTTTCTTTTTTAGACATTACAGCATCTGATGAAATAATTTGATTAGTAAATATTCAAACAAAAACATTAGATCTAGCTAACAAAATTAAATCTCGATAATATACTCACCAATAAATTCTTTACCAAAATGATTAAAATCGCAACCTAATTCCATCATAATCTTTAATTCACCCATTTTGATGCTCTTATTGACAATGGCTATACATTGTACGCTACTCAAGTTTGTGGTGCTTGTAATGTCATTGACATTCATGACACCAAATCCTAATTCATTAGGGAATTTTTGGTTACGATGTTTCACAAAAACTTTAAATCTCAAAGCAAGATTTTTCTTTATATTATGTCTTGATATACGAAAGATACCTTCAGAGTTGAAGTTAACAACTGTAAAAATTATATTCATTATTGAGCATATATTCATTGTTATATTTAACTAAAAATAACATTTACGATTCAATAATTTTTCAACAAGATATAAATTATTACCTTGACCCACTTGTTTTTTAGCACACGTTCTTATAAATTTAGTTTCTTTACTAGATTTCGTACTTATTTGCTTTATAAATCCACATGTTGTGTCATATTGAATAAAATATGTCAGTGACAATGGTACATCATCTGCGTTTGAAAAAATGTGTTTTCAATATACAGTGTGTTACGGATAAGGTGTTCATCCACTTGCACACAAGTAGAGCGGGTTAAACTAAAAAGACAAGTTATGTACCATTTTGTAAACTTTCTAATAGTTATCGAATAATTAATTGAACTGTCTGAGCAAATAAGCGCAAGGAAAGCGGTAGGCCAGGCTAGACGGACATTAAATGGCTTATTTGTTTAGTCTTGTAGCGATGAGGGACGAGCAGTGAGCATTATTTAAAGCCGCTTGCTGCGTAACAATTTTTTCCGTCGTTCCACCTTTCGCTATGGGACTGTATGGGACGATTGGGACGCTCACCGTTGCTACGAGACCAAACAAATAAGGCATTTGATGTGCTTGCCGAGTCTGGCCTACTGCTTCTCGTATGCTCATTCGCTCAGATGTTTTTATTTACTAACTCGAAAACTATTGCGAATTTTACAAAATGGTACATAACTTTCCTTTTCAGTTTAACCAGTTCTACCTGTATACGAGTGGATGGACATCTTATCCGTAACACCCTGTATACTTGGATAAAAATGTTATATTTTTCTGAAATCCTGTTGCGAGATAAAAAGATTACATACATTGCAGACATGTAGATTTTGCACGTCTATATCCCGCAGACGTCAATGTAAAAGACTCGATAAAAAGTCTAATACTGTTTACATAATCTAGAGGATATGTCTCTGAAATTATACAAATAATTTACTGTAATAACATATTAATGAAAATTTTAACATCACCTGTTATTTTACAAACCTTTCAACTCGGTACAAGTCTCACTTTTACCCAATGGATCTTCTTTAGGGTTGTCTAATTGTATAAGAAAATTTTTGTTCCATCCAACATTCGTATTATCATCTCTGTCGGTGGTGGTCATTTTAGATGTCAGATCTGCCGAACGTAAATTTGGAGATATTGACCTCAGCGTATTTAAGACTTCCTTTTCCTCTGAAGAAGTCATTTCCATCCCTAACATATATTTGTATAGCTTTATTTTGTTTTCAGATGTAGCATTAGAAGGCGATCCGTTACTCAAGTCACTCTGATCGCTCAGAGTTGAAGAGTCTTCTTTGTAAGTCTCTTTTAATATCGCTTCTCTAAGATGCTGTGCTCTAGCAACAATTTGAGTAACCAACTCGCCCGTTATCACTTCATTCATTTTCTTCTTAGATTCCCGAGACTCTGATCGCTTGGACTTGAGAACAGATCCATATGTATTACATGTATCAATCTTTTCAGATTTTACAGATTTTTTTTCTTCAGTGCTCTCCACATTATTGCGAGATCTCACTGGCATCTTCTCCTCACATTGTAAATTATTAATAGCAAACAATAAAATATTTTCCTTCTTATTGTTCTTGCGTGTTTTGGTTGGCGTATTTAAAAGCTTTGCCAAATACACCAATTGCAAAGAAACATATAGTTTTCCTATTTCATGGCTGTCGTTACTCAATATTGGAATAAACTGAGAATAATATCTGCACGAAAATATCTTAGACAAGTCTCCCACGTGTCCTCTACCAATAACATCATGGGTATTCTCTGCAATGATCACTAGCTCTATTGCGTCGCAGTTTTTAATATAATCCTCAAACAGTATCGCATTAGTTTTTATAGCGTACACTTCGGTTGTATTCTCACTCGTTCTTTCCGTTCCTGTGGCACTGTCTCTCGGTCTAAGAAGAAATAAAACATGAAAACTACACAAAGTAGAGGTGATAAAATATTTTCCAATGCAATCAACATAAAGTTCGTTTAGATTTTGTCTTATTTTCACTACGATTGAATTAAACAAGCTGGTTTATAAGATCACCTGAATTGCGCGTTATCATGTTCACCCCACCAGGAAGCCACTACCGTAACATCCCCAGGGCTTTTTCTAATCCAGAGGACCTCATTGATAACGAGCCTCAAACTGCCGTGAATTTTGCCTTCAACTAATGGCGGTAAAGATCTGCTCGATTTCATTTGTAAATCCATCTGTTTCTCGCGAGACGATGCATAATTGATCTTTTACTCAACTATTGGTGGATTTAGGTTAAATGTATAACCACCTATCATAGACTTATCACTTACACAGATAGACTGCGTCTTTATACCTGGCAAACTGGCAAGCTGGAAACTGCTGTACGCTCATTGGACTATCGACGCGATTGTGTGACCCGCTCAGTGAAAACGTAACCTTAGGGCTGTGACTTGCGCTGTCCATGGAAAGTCAACTTTATATAGTCCATACGCGCATGCGCAAAAGACCCAACCCGCTTTCCACCATTGCCGTGTGCTATCGTAGGTTAAGTTGTCTCGTGCACATGTGCTTCGTAGACAATTGCCAGACGAGCGTGCAAAAATGGCTAGAAAAAGCTTATCTGACAAAATTACTGCTTTAATTACAACGAAGCCGGATTTTGGTTCGGACGAAGAACCGGAAGATACAAGGGCAAAAGTAGTGGAACCTTACGAAAGCGATGAGGCCTCGGACTACGAATTCCAGGCATCTAAAATTCGTAGGCAGAATGTTGATACCTTGGATAAAGTGGATAAAAGGTAATTTCCTTTTATGTATTTTATATCTGCACATGTAAAAGTTAAGAAGAATTAGGATGTGTAAATAGATTCTGAGAAGACAATTTTTATTTATATTGTATTATATTAACACAGGTACGCTGGTAAAAAGATCTCAAGGAAAGATATATACAGCGATGAGGACGACAGTACGAGTGAAGATACAGAAAGTGAAAATTCCAAGGAAGATGTTGAAGATGAGGAGACAGATAATACATTGAAGCAAAGCGATGACGAGTCAGTCGGCAATGAAGAAACAAGTTTAAAAGAGGGATCTACAAATGTCTCGGAAAGTACGTCTGATTTAGAGGAACAAAATGATTTTAATATGGATATCGATGATGCGGTTTCCAAACATGAAGATTCTATCATTAAAACAATGTCTAAAACAAATGTCACAGCAGAAATAGAGAAAGGCAATTGTGTCAGGAATCAGCTTAAACTTTGGGAGAATTTTTTGGAGATGCGAATAAGACTACAAAAGTGTGTTATAGTTAGTAATCAAATGCCACAATATAACACGCATAAAGAACTTGGATCAAATGTGGATTTTGTAAAGAAGGTCAATGAAACTAAAACTAAATTGACACAGATCATGGAAAACATGTTGCAACTGAAAGGTCTTTTGTTGAAACAATATTCTGAGACCAGAAATCTATGTGTTAATGCTAACAAGAGAAAAATCGACAGGAGTAAGGGCAAGAACGAAAATACAAATGATCCAGCAAATGAAGAAATACCTTCCGACACTGAAGACGAATTAGAAAACGGAGAGCAATCATCCATTGATGAAGACATAGAAACAGATGAAGAAGTGCCTCGAAAATTTTTGAAATTTAATGACTATGAGAATGTTTTGCAAAGAGATCATAATTCCTACAAAGAATATAGAGATTCTGTTTTAAAAAAATGGAACGACAAGACACGGATTGCAACAGGCTCATTAAGTAAAGGCTCGGGTCAGACCACCTTGAAACAAATTGAATTTGCTATGAGCAATATAAGTAAATTAAGAAAGAGAACTCAATTGAAGCGTTCTGAATATAATATTGTTGGTAAATCTTTGTTGAATGAAGATAGCGATGGTAGAAAAATTCAGGAATACGATGTAGAAATTTTTGACGACGATGATTTTTATCATCAATTGTTGAGAGACTTGATAGAATATAAGTCGTCAGATGTAACGGATCCTATACAGCTCAGCAAACAGTGGATCCAATTGCAGAATATGCGTAAAAAAATAAAAAGAAAAATTGATACACGAACGACAAAGGGCAGAAAGGTGCGATACAATGTTCACACTAAGTTAGTTAATTTCATGGCACCCATTACAGTATATGATACATGGACAGATAATGCAAAAAATGAATTATACAATTCGTTATTTGGTAAAGTAAAACAGTTGGAGGAACAGATGAAACATTAATTATGGTTGTGTAAATTATAGCGTATACATTTATGTCTTATGTACAAAATATATATTTCGTATATGTATCAATAAATAAATTTCTCTATCAGTCCCCTTGTAATTAAAATAATTTAGCTTTAGTATTAAAGCAGGTATTAAAGAATACAGAAGTCGAAATATACAAATTTTATTAATTTTTGCAGGCATTAAGATTCACCCTGTATAAAAATATTAACTATAGTTTAAATATAAAAAATGTAGAAATTACTTTAAATTACTTTATACAAAGATATAAATGGTTTTGTTATTTTATTTCTTATTTAGGGTCTCAATTTAAGAAGTAAAAAAATTATATCTATTTACAAAGTTGCGTAATTCCTTTCTTAAACGGTATCCATTGGGGTCATTTATAATATATTTAACAATATCCGTTTGACTAAAAAAGCACGGACACGCACCAAGTGGAGACTTTATCGGCAGTGCTTGAAAATGGGTGTAGCGGAATAGTTCCAAAAATGAAAATGGGCGTAAAGCGCTAGAATCAGTCGAAGAAAACGGTATCAAGTAAAACGCCGGCGTGGCCGCTCTCAGGTTTCTGTCTCTAGTCTTGCGCGAGACGCTACAGTAGTGGTCTTGTGATTGTATCACTGTCGGAGGTTAAGAATACACGGTGAAAATTTTGAGAATTGTATATGTATGTATGTACGTAAACATTGAGGAACGTATGAAGAGTTAACGTTTTACGTTCGTTTGAGTAAAAGTTTACTGTTTGATAATAAGATGGTGAGAATAAATCTATTTATTAGTAATTTCTACCGGCGTTTTTCTCCTTCTCTATTTTTTTCTTTCAGTATTCTTTGATACATAAAACAGAAAATGCCCACGAGGATAGTATATGGACTTGTGGATGGGGTTGTCCAAAGAGAAAGAGAGATATCCATCCGGATAATGAGGATTCACGGTAATTAAAAAGTTAATTTATAACAAGGGCAAAAATTTTTTGTGACTATATTATTTGACAGGGACTCTATACGATCTAACGAGGATGAGACGGCAGAGTATCTAGTAACAGCTTCTGTGGACGATTCTGTGAAAGTATGGGAACTAACGGACGGTGCTTTGAAGTTAAAACACAAATTAACTGGCTATTCATTGGGAGTTGTGTCCATAGCTATTAGTTCGGACGGATCAAGTATATATAAACGAATAGAAATAACGGTTAAATATATAGAGAAAGGTCCTCTGTTGTGAGGTAGGCTTCTAATATGAGATGACAGGTTTTCAACATCAAAATTTAATTACAAATCTTTGTTCACAATGATTACACGATCTAACAATGAATTTTCCACTAGACAGATTTCACTCCAAGGGCAATAAATTAACGATGAAACCAATAGATGATGCCTATTTAGCAAAAACCCTGCTATCTCATATTAGGAGCTTATCCCATAATAGGGGACTTTCCTCTATTAATTGATTTAGATTCTATCTCTACTCTTTGATTTATAGAATGTGCTTCAAGTTCGCTCGATTCTAGTCTGAAATTATGGGACTTGCACTCCGGCAATAAGCTATTGAGCATCGAGGTTGGCCCCGTAGACATTTGGACCTTGGTCTTTTCTCCCGATGATAAATTCATTGTATCTGGCAGTCATGCCGGTAAGATACATCTATATGGGACCGATAACGGTAAACAAGAACAGACATTAGACACGAGAGGTGGCAAATTCACATTAAGTGTTGCTTATGTAAGTAAATTATTTAAAAATATATAATACGTAACTTGTGTATAAGAAACCGTGTTCCAGAGCCCTGATGGTAAATACATTGCAAGCGGTGCAATAGATGGTATTATCAATATTTTTGATGTTGCTTATGGAAAAGTTTTGCGTACACTGGAAGGTAGGTTCAAGTGTACTACATGTTACTACCAAGATATAAACTGTTGTACTATTAAATATTTACTGTTACAGGTCACGCAATGCCTATCAGGTCTTTATGTTTTTCACCTGATTCTCAGATGCTTCTTACAGCATCTGATGACGGACATATGAAGCTCTATGATGTGTAAGTAAAGTGGAAATTTACACGCACGCGTATACACGCGCGAATAACATTTCTGGAAATTAAATGGATCTTTTGCCAGGCAAGCTGTCTTAGCACTGAGCTATCCAGCACCCCAATATAAATACATGTATTAGTTTTACTGGAAACAAATTAGTATTAATGCTTCATATTCCTTTCTATTCAGCAAAGATGCAAATCTAGCCGGAACAATGTCGGGTCATGCTTCTTGGGTACTTGGCGTGGCTTTCTCTCCGGACGGACAGCAATTTGCATCAAGTAGTTCTGATCATACAGTCAAGATCTGGGAATTAGCACAAAGACAATGTCTGCATACATTTCGCGAACATAAGGATCAGGTATATCTCTTAAACTTGAAATAATTTTCAGGTTTGTTTAATGTACAATCTTTTAAGATCTTAATGGATATTTTATAATTTTTATAATAGGTATGGTCAGTAAAGTATAACCCGCAGCGAAACAACATTATTGCATCAGTGTCTGAGGATAAATCTATTAATTTATACGAATGTCCCATATACGACAAATAATCGCACCAAGGATCAATAAATATTTTTTATTTGCTACATTGTTTATTTCGTTTATTAGCCGCAAACAACCGATGACACATTTCTTTCAAGTTTAGATTATGATAAAGATGGGAGGGGATATTCTTAGCTATAAATTTTATTATACTGCAAGTAATAATGTACAAACTATAAATATATTTGACGAATTTTTAAAAGACGATATGTAACAAAAGTTATTCTTAAAACCTAGAATGGAGTGAAAATGATATTACAAAACAAGAAGTTACAAGAATAGTAATAGTGTACAGATCAAATATTTTTTAAGGAACAATGTAAGAACACCCTGATGTGGCTCCAAGTTGGCGGAGTTAAATCTAATTAACTCGAACTGGAACAGGGTAAAATCGCTTGTACAAGAAGTTTTTCGATTAAACTAATAAATATAAATTCTAACTCATATGCCAAATGATCTCCTTCTGATGAGAGTTTGATGACAATTTGTTTCCCACATAGAAGGAAAATTGACATTATATAAAGAATAAGAGATTAAGAATAAGCTGCAGTAAGATCGATAAAATCTCTTCAATGAAAGACAAAAATAATGTCAAATATAAACGCATAATATTTTGATCTCACCGATCCGTACACTCTTTAGTAATTTACTTCCGCAATGGGAATCAATTTTTAATAGACACTGTTTACAAGCGAGACAGATTATCTATAATACACATAATATGTAATGAAAATAGACGATATATTGCCTGTAGACTAGAAACTTAAGGTAATGCTTATAAAATTTTTTTGCTCCGTTATTGTAATGCCGTTTTTAGCAAACTACTTAGACCGCTCTATGTTCACAGTCGCTACAAACGGTACTTCCTCATTATGATTAAATTTTCGATTGAAGACACTTGTTCCAGATCTTCATCGTCTTACTTATCAGTCTTCAAAAGTAATTAGACTTTATATCCATTTGTGAAAGATGATACGAATTCGATTAATATAAAGGAAACAAAATACAGATCGCTTTCCTCGAGCTTTCAAACTTGAATACGAAGATGTATCACTAACAATGTATCACCAGCGCATTGTGCTACACATCATACATGGGTTTAAACATGTGCTACTAAAACTTTCTACATTCTTCGCTCACGTCATATCGACATATATATATATACAAAATTGAATAAATAACCGATCAGAATCACCGCTACACACTATAGATTTTCAACTGACTGGCTCTCTCTCTCTCTCTCTCTCTCTCTCTCTCTCTCTCTCTCTCGCGCGCGCGCGCTCTCTCGCGTTCTCGCTCTCGCTCTCGCTCTCCTCTTTCAAACTCGGAATTATTCTAAATCGTCATGTATATATACAACAGACAAAATGGACAGGAATGGTCTTCAGGTTTCCTATTAATATTTCACATGGTTTTGAAGAAGTTGGCATCGCGATGCGTACGAGATTATGGATATCACCATAACTATTCTGGATATTGAAGGACTTGTACGCGCTCCAAAGTGTACACATCGTACACATAACGAGACAAAGGAGAAAATGAATAAAATAATCTACTTGTAATGCGTATCACATGTGACGAATGTGTACAGATAAAGTAGCAAGTGAATATACACAATGACTAGCCAGGAACAAAGAGGCGATTATTACACAACTTATTTACGTTCCATTTAGGGATTTATTTCCCTATACCGTCGTCACCCGAGTGGACCCCGTAGCTATGTTCGCGTGGCAATCCGCTGTCTCGAATTTACTCTGATCCTCGTCCGATTTGGGTTTGGCCACTTGCGATGGAATGTCTGATTTCGGGTTATAATTGAAGGGTGGCACGATCGCTGAAGCGGGCATCCGGACGCTGTAGCCGCTATTCTCAGCTGCTGGGTCTACGCTGATGAAGGAACCAAGCCTGGACATTCTCTTAGTGGAGTCTGCCTCCTCTGCAAGATCGGTGCTTGGTTGCTTCCTCATGGTCACCAGGATGTCGCTCAACTGCGTGATCTCACGCTTATATGTTTCAGAGGACTTCACTGGGATTTTGCAAGGTGTCTCGTGGGCACTCATGCCTGTCAGGTCGCAGGAATTCCTGTACTTAGGACCAAGTCCGACCTGCGTACTTAAAACCGGCGGTCGGCTGGAGTTAGATTTGTACGGTGACACATTGCCGTCGCTGCTGTCCTCCTGGGAGATCCCCTCGAATGTGGAACTGCGGAACAGTCTGTACGCCGGCGGGTTCTCGAACGCGACAACCGCGGTCGCAGCGTCCACCTCGCTGGCGCTATTGACGGGCTTTATCCATTGCCTGGTGTCCGGTTTCTCGAAACGCTGCTTATTCTTGCTCTCCTCGACCTTCTTCCAAAGATTCGCAATCTTGCTCGTTGCCTCCTTTGCCAACTTGCGGTTTTGTACGCTCACAGATGAATTGGAGACTATGTTGGAGTTGCTGTTAGATCGTTGTTCCAGTGGATCGACCCTTCGAACGGTTTTGTCGTTCTGGAGCGCGTTGCCGTTGAAGACTTTCGTTGGCACGCCAATTTTTCCAGATGATACTTTCTTCGGCACCACTAATAATCCTTTAGACGGTGGCATCTTTTCGGAGCTGACCGTCGTCACCTTTGGCTGATACTCTTGCTGCACCTTCACGGAGATTTTGGATTTTCCCGCTGTCGGGTATACCTTCGATGAAGCGCCCTTGATCGGTTTGGCAATTTTCGTTTTTATCGGAGAAGCAGACGCGGAATGCACTGTCGGGGCGTTCTCCACTTCCGGCTCGTCCTTCGTAAAGGTTCCTTGACGCTCCAGCAGTCTGACCGGAGCCTCCGGTGGTCTGCTGTCATTCTGGTAGTTTGACGAACAAGCCGGGGGTGTACTGTGACGTTTAGCAGGTTTTGTGAAAGTCAACGTGGATCCCTTTTGAGGTACGGAGGCTCTCTTAGACACAGCCGCCAAATTTCGTGCCTTCTTCTCCGCATCCGTAGAAGGCGATACTCTCTTCGGACTTGTGTTGGACTTCGGAGTGTCTCTTGCAGTAATTGTCGTACTGTTGTTATTCTGCCGTAAAGTGGTGGCTCTAGTAGCTCTAACAATGGGTGAAGTGTTGCTGCGACCTATCGGTATCCCGCTGATGACAGGGCTTGCTTGCTTCAATGGCGAGGACTGCGGGGTCGGCTTTCGCGTTATTGGGTTGGAATAGAGCACCTTTCTTCGTCCTCGAATAGCTTTCGGGCTTTCCGGCTCGGATTTATCTGTCCCGTTCGAATCCGCGCTCGGATCTCGACCCGTCATTCCCGGCTTGATTATCCGCGGTCTTTTCATCTCTCTGAGTTCCTGTCCCTCATCGGCGCAATTGGACTCCTCGTCGCTACCTGACTCTTCTGGGTTCTCGTAAGCAACTTCTACGTGCTCATGCTCCAACTCCTCATTACCGATGTTTGCCATGGGAATGTTGTTAAGGTTTTGCGTACCCATCAGTTTTTTCGAAAGCCCGTTTACGAAACGCATTCTTAGATTGCGATCCGACTCATAATCGTTTGACGCCAAAGTGACGGTCTCGCAATGCAGAATGTCGTCTCCGGTTGAATCATTAACTTTGCTCGACTCGTTTAGAGTGTTCAGCACAATGGTGGCATTCTGTTCTAGCATGTTTTGAATTTCCTCCCGCGCGTATCCTTGCGCGCTCGCCTGTCCCTCTTCCGTCGTGCCGACGCTCGAAGAGGAATTGCGCTCGATCTCCTTGAATACGGTTTCCGAATCGTCCAACGTCCTTGTGCGATATCTCTCTTTGTTCTCCTGCGAATTCCGTTTTTTCCTCAGAGCCTTGCACACAGGCAATTTAGTGAACGTAGGAATCGAGGACTTGACCGGGAACGTGGATTCCTGTTTCTCAAAGGCATCTTCAGCAGCCACCTTGTGCACCGCTTCCTCCTTAGTTTGGGCTACATTGAGATTCGGGAAGGGATTCTCCAACACTTGCGTCTGGAATCTCGCTCTATTCTCTTGTCTACGTTGCTTTGGCGTCAGTTTCGAGAAAGGAGAACACTTTCCGCGTGGAATTCTATCACCCGCGGCACCGTTGACAGTGCTGTCTTGTCTCCGGCGTTCCTCCTCTTCTTTCTTGACAATCTCTGCTGCAATGGTGTACGTTTTGTACCTCTCTTTCGCTAGGTTCCGCTTTTGCTTCGGAGTCAAGTAACTCCTCGAGTGTGGTCGCCTCTTTGGCGTCGATTCCGCCGAGCTGCTGACGCAGTACTCGGACGAGATCGGCGTGGCTGCCTCGTCGGTGTCGTTCTCCGCTTCGTCAATCACCTCCGCCACGATTGAGTGCACAGCTTCATCGGTATTCAACTCCATATCTATACACAGGGTGTCGCTGCACATGGTGTCGGTGGCTGCCTCCATAGTGGTTTCATCCATTTCAGTCACCTCATTAAACAAGGACGGTGGATTGATGTTCTCCAGGCACTCGCTCAGGCTGTTACTCGCGCTACCCTGCATACCCTCGACGTAACGCATGCATGTCATGGACAGTACATTGGCGACCGGCTTCAGCATCTCAAACACCGGATCGCTGCCGGTCAGACTGTGCGAATCCTGATCCTTCGAATCTGCGATCTCCGACGTGATACTGGCCACGCTCAACATGCTGTTCTCCATATCACCTGCATCCGGCAGTTCATCCATCGCGGACGGTGGCTTGACATTCTCCAAATGTGAACTGCTGCACTCGTTCAGCAAATTTTCCAAGCTAGTCGTGTGGCTCTGACTCTGACCCAGTGCTCGCTTGGCCACCACGCCGACCGGCAAGGACTTCTTTCGCACGTTGCGAGGATCATTGCAACTTCTCACCGGCGCCGGTGGCAGCGACGTGGAATAACACCTGTCCCGGTTAATGAATGTCTCAGTGTTGTCGGCAGTGCCAGTGTAGCTTGCCGTCAACGAAAGTAAACTTCCCATTGAGGACGGTGGTTTGATCGTCTCGAGATCAATAGACGTCAGACTCGTTATTTCGAGCTCGTTCTGATTGTTCGCCTCTGCATCCACCGCTTCCGCCAGCTTGATAGCCTCGCGCTGGATGATCTTCGACTCCGTCATGTTGATCTGCTCGTTGTTCTCCGATATAGTGGTGCGCTGATCTTCCTGCGCATCGCTGTTGAACGAAGCAACCAGCGGTGCGCTCATGCTGATGCTGGGGAAGGAAATGTCATTGGGCGAATCCTCATTCCACGTGTCGCACGTCAGGCTCTGCTTCATCGTACCGGAGTCCCGTTCGCGTATCGCTTCAGTCTGTTGAACCAGCGTTGCTGTCAATCGATCTAATGAAGCGATCATAGCATCGGGATCTCTCTGCCGTCTATATGTCTCTTCTTTTATATGCTTCTCCGCGCTGTCACGATGCAGAATATCCGAGGTCCTCACGATCTCGAAGGTCACTTCCGGCTTTCCACTCATGTTACCGTCAATCTCAGTTTCATCATTATTTGTTCCCTTTATGAAGTCTACTTGCTTGTTGTATAACTCCAGCTGCGACTTCACGTAATCTGCATTACTTGGATTGAAAGTGATGTTGCCCTCGGATTTTATCCCGGGTTGAATGCATAATTCTAAAAGCGCATGTTCAGACTGCTCGACAGAATCGATCGACTCACTGCTTTCGGAATCTTTTGATTGCTTCATAGATGGTATATCTGCTAGCCGAATATCAGTTATTGCTTCGTCTGCTTTAACGGAGCCATTGGAATCTGTGCCGCGTTCATCAGTTATGGCAAAATCGTTGGAAATGTTTATACCTAACGATACATTAGATTTCTGTAATGCAGATATTGCTCCTTCCGAGAAATTATTGCCGAGATTACTATCATTTACTGTTTTCGTGGCTGTTGTATTATTTGATTTCTCATTGCACGCACATCCATCATTTACGTTTGTCGTTACCTATAAACAAAATATATATCACTTTTAAAAATATAATTAAAATAGATAGTATATAGAAGAAATACATTGTTATGAAATTAATATGAAAAAAACAATCTAAAATATTCTTACCGTTGTTTCTAGTTGAATATTTCTGGTGGATAGTTTTTCGTTATTCTCGTTTACGTCTTCTCTAGTCTTCTTTGTCAAAACGTTTTCAGCTGTGATTCCACGTGACTCTGCATATTTTATGTTAAACGATGAGCTATCGGACACTACAGTTCCTTTATGTTCAACTTGATCCAAAGCAAGATTAGTTTGATATCGAGTCAGATTAGTTTCCGATCGAGGAAGTTTTTCGAGATTATTTCCTACGAAGGAATGTCTATGCCTGTAAAATAAAAAATTAAAAATTGCAAAACAGCGAATTGCGTAATTTCCATGATGATTATTAATATTTTACCGATTATTTTGCATTCCAATGTTAATACAAGCGGCTAATAAATCCTCGTCATCATCGTCTCCGTCGCTAACTTGATCTACATATATCGGGGAAAAATTGTTTATGTTTACTGAATCGTTACCGAGTTTTCTACAGTGAAATTATATTATTACTTACATCCCGAATCATTATTGGAAGTCTTTAAACCAGTGTTGCCAGATGAGAGCTCAGTGTCATTCGATGGTAAATCTGTATTTACTTTGCAATTATTTGATTTTGATTCTGCAAAGTTATGTTATTTGTTACAAAGCCTAAGTTAAACGCTTGGGCTAAATGAAATGTTTTAGATTACCTAGACAATTAATCCTAGAAGTGGACTCCCCATCATGATCGTCATTATATTCAGAATTTCCCAATACCATTGAAATCGGCGTCGTTCTTACACTACATAAATATTATGCGAACAATTGTGCATTAAAAAACACTTCCGTTTAAACTTAATATAACCATTCATTATTCAAATGCATCGATGGATTCCATGAAAATGCAAAATATCATAATTATTTAAAAAGTACAGTTACCTTGAATGGCTTTGCATGCTTGCGTCTTCTCGATTGCCTTTGAGGTGCTTGTTGCGTAAATCTCCCTGGAGGTACGGTAACGAACGATTCGCGCTTTCATCGTCCGTGAGGTGCGTCACACTTTGTAAATTCAACTCCGTTTCAGACTCGGCGAAGTCGTTCAATTTCGGCACGTCTGTCAAGGACGACGCTTTGCATTCACCGACGTCCCCCACATGCCTCGCCTTATATCGCTCTGGTAATTTTTTCGATGAGCTCCTCATACGGCTATCGTCCTGTAGATCGGAAGCGGAAGTGGCCCTGGAAGAGTTCAGGGATGTTTCGCGCGGCGTTCCCTCTGTGTAGTAAGTCCTGACCGTGTCTTCGTGCAGGAGTCCTTGATCGTTGGCCGAAAAGAAGCCGGAATGTTGTTTCTCGTCGTCGATGGTTTGTTCGCCGTAGCGCAGACTATAGTCAGTCGGTTGATCCAAATCCGTTTCGGCGTAATCGCCGAATAAATTATCGTCCGGACTGTGAACGATTGTTGCGGGCGATATTGCTTTCTGAATACTGTTCAAGGCGTCGTGTTGATGTAACAACGTCGAACTATCGACGGTCGCGCTTGCGATTACTCGTCGATAATCCGATTTAACGCGAACAGTCGCTTCGACCTCTTCAGAGACACTAGATTGACTATCAGCCTTAGACGAGGACGACACGCTCCGATCGATCAGAGACATGTTGTTCTCGATGGAAGAGTGCAGTGAGATTTGAGAAGATTCTTGAGGCACTGTGGCCCACGATATGGTAGAATTTGTGCATTTCAGCTCGTTTATATCGAAGACATCGGACGGTCCTAGCTTTTCCGGTATTGCGTTTTTGTAACGCAACGTGTACTTCCTTTCGGAGGTGGTGGTTCTCCCGTCGCTACACACGCCTTTGTTACCGAATTCGACGGTAGAATGCAAGGATGAGGATTGCTGCTTGATCTGCGAATCGGTATTCGACATCCCGTTCAGAGCATGACGATTTATCCGCTCGAACATGGTGTCGGAATGCGTGCTCGTCACAGAACGCATCGAATCTCTACTCTCGCTCCTGGCGACGCCGTTGCACTTGGCGGTGGACGTGCTGGGTTGACTGTGCAACTGGTAGGAACGCAGGCCGTGAGCATTAATGCCAAGGAGACTGTGATCAAGCTTGAATGTGAATTTATCGTCCTTGTTAATCGGCGATGTGCTCGGTTCGATATTGTCGCACGTCTCGGCCAGATTCTGGTCGATCTCCTGCTCCAGAGCCCGCTGCCTGCGAGTGATCAGGCTCGGCAAGGTCGACAGTCCTAGTCCGCGAGCGGTGGAATCCAAATGGACGAGATTGTTACAGCCGGGCCTGGCGCTCAATAGATTTTTCAACGCCGCGCTAGAACCCATCGAGATCATTTTATGCTTTGAGTGAACGAGACTGCGCAACATCGGCACGGCGCCCAAGTCCCAAAGGAGACGTTGATCTTGAGGACACCGCGCGGACAAATTCCAAAGTGCTCCGCAGGCGTTGCTAACCACGGTCAGGCTGGGCGATTTCAGCTGCTGCAGGAGAACCTGTAGACAGCCTCTCTCTCTCACGATAGCTCGATAATCCTCGCGCACCGCTACATGGCTTGATACATTTCTCAGAATACCACCGGCGTTTTCGACTATCGCGAGCGTCTTGGACGGCGCCTTGTAACTTAGCATATCCACGAGAAAAGCTAGCGCGCCGTCCACGGCGCAGATGTCTACTTTGTTTGTACTGCAGTGGGCCGATAGGTTCCACAGAGCGGACAGGATTGACTTGAGAGTCGATTCCTTGCGGCCTTCCATGGCGGCTTTCATCAAACCTGTCACCGCGCCCACTTCTCTCAGAGTCTGCTTGCTGCTGCTGTCGGCGCGCCAGGACAAATTCCTCAGAACGCTTGCCGTTACTTGTCTGAGGTCGTCACTGGGACTTTTCAATTGCGAAACTAACGCTTTCATGAATTCCTTGAAGGAGCAGAGTAGCGCTTTGTTATTACCGTCGCCGAAGGTCAAATTGGTCAACGCCATTCCTGCATACCGTCGCAACGTGATGCAGTTCTGATCGTCGCTCTCGCTGCCGTGAGCTAAATGATCCATCTCGATGAGTTCCGCGACCGCGTGGAGACCGCCCAACTGACACATCGCGTGGCGATGAGCCTCGTCAAAGGATAGTTTCATAAGCGCGGCTATGGTCGCCGCGGGGTGTCCCCTCTCGAGGTCATCCGCGAGCTGATCCCGTTCCAGGGACATCCTCAGACTCTGACAATAGTCACGCAGCTGCTCAAGAAATCGAAGCACACGCGCCTCCCGGCGACCGGCCCTCTCGTCGCTCTTGGCGTGCACCATGTTGTGCAAAGCCTGCATAGCTCTGTCTCGAGTGTCAGGACTCTGTCCGGGCGCGTGGATCAGTTGTATTAGTAGCGGCAGGCATCCGGACTGTCTCATCACTAAGCAGCTGTCTATGGAGGTGCTCATAGAGAGCAGGGTCGTGCTCATGTCATCCCGGCCGTTTTTCTCGAGCATACCCAACAGATTGTACACCACATCCACCTTGGCACCTAGTCGCCGATGACCCTGGAGCTCCGCGGAGTTGCCTGCGAGACCCGCGGAGTTGGACGACGACGAGAAACTCATCACGCTGGCCACATCCTGCGTGCGGACATAAATTTTCGCGCAATGTTTTCATTCGTGTACAGCTCGTATAACAATTCCTGCGCGCAAATTCTGCTCGTTTTATGCATGCATATTTTTAGTTCGTGCTCTTTGCTCACGCAAGTGATTAGCTCATGTATTATAATTTTGCGTGCAAATATCTAACAACTCGTTTTTACAAAAATGGCTCAACAGTACAAGCAAAATCCTGTCCCAGTGCGTCGCCATAGTCATAGAGCTAGATGTTTGTGCGCAAAATATTTTCTGGGAGATAACGTGCAAGCAAACATTAAAGATTTAACCGACTTCTTAGACATCTCTTTAGATGGTTTTTTTAAAACCGAACTGTCCGTCTAAAGTTCTGCGTTATTTGGGATCTACCACAGACTTCTATGTACTACCTAGACTGTTGCCTTTCAGCTGAAAAGTGAGGCAAGAGTTCTGCCATGTCTTGTTAAGTGAAAAAGTAGTATGTGTGCATCGCGGTCTGTCAGTGACAAACCGATGCACACATACTACTTTATTTACCTAGAAAATTTATCTAGTAGCATATCGACTGATCTCTTTCGCAAGGTTGTATCTCGATTTTATGCAATTTTTGGTTTTTGTGCTTAAACGTTTATTCTGGACCAGAATGAGCGTTTAAGCACAAAAACAGAAAATGGCGTAAAATTGAGACACGACCTTGCGAAAGAGATCAATATAGAAGCCTGTGGGATCTATATACGCTGAGTGTTTGGGAACATTGTTCTTCCAAAACTACCGGATGTCCTTTTAACCGTGGAAAAAGACAAGCGGTGGTTTCGCGACACCCTGTATGCGCACGAGAAGCGGTACGAATTACAATACTCCGTTATAATCGTTCAACTTACATTGTGTGCGGCGAGTGATGTGCTCTGCTGGGCCGGAAAGCCAATCTGTTGATTAGCCCATACGTCTCTTCTAATGGGCCACGTTCCGCGATACGAAGATGGTAGCCTATGGCTAGGCAGAGAAACGCTATCCTGCTTAGCTTCCTCCTCGCTGCTGCCATCCTCGTTGTAATGTCTACTCCTTCTCAGGTAGAACTGTAACATGAAACATTTTTCCACTCCATTTTCAATCTTGTGTACGGCGTGAGGATCTTTTGTGCCTTTAACGACGTGATCTTGTTCCCCGCGACACGACGGCTCCTATATTTTCAAGATCGACAGACGACACGATACAATCATTTTATGTTGATGAGGATTCCTCTCGAGATACTTATTAGCGCGCGCATATACATATCCCCGATTAGAAAATATTTAGAAAATTATGTGACGAAATCTGAATGAAATTTGGAACGCTGGAATTATGCGTACGTATTTCGAACAACATATGTAGAAATGGAGACCTTTCATCAAATATTGATAAATATTTGCACAATGTATTTCTACATAGAATGTCAGCAAAACAGCTGCGTTTTGACGAGTCATCTTGGCAGAAAATTTGTACAATTAAATTGCTGTCGTGTTATGACAAGCTGCCGCTACGAAGCGTCTCGTACTCAAGTAAAATTCACGCAAGACGAGATAAAAGCAGACCCAGTCATGAGGTGAAACATTGCGCATGTAACCCGTTTTTGGGGCAAATTGTTCATTGGTTTTTGCTGCATTCAATCGTAATGATTTGCAGTCTCAAGGTTGTGGCCAAATTTCTGATTGGTCACGAGTGCGCATCCATGGGAATGTTAGGCTGATATTGCATTTGTCGTACGACAAAATATTTAAGCGTATTGATTAGCTATAAGCTAGAAAATTTCTAGATACTCGGGAACTTTCCTATCCTGCAGCCAATCAACATACTTGAAAAATTTGTCGTACGATAAATGTAATACCGGCCTTACACCTGGTATTGTTGCATCATGGGCACAGTGGTAAACTTGTGCTAAATCTTTCTTAAACATGTATTACACGTAACTGTGTTGCTGGGTAATTTTGTTTCTAGATGTTGAAATAATTGTGCATGATTTATCTCCTAAATGAAGATTATCAATTTTTGGGCAAATACCAATTAGAAAACTCCTACAAAACCGCTGCGTTTTGACGAATCACCTTAATGCAATCATTGCGAAAATTTCTCCTTTTTGGATGATACAATTATTGCGCCATATTTGAGACATTTTCCTATCGGGGATACAATACAGAAAAGTATCGTTTGTCGGTTTTCATCGCGAAGTAAATTCGTCATTTCATTTATTGGCCTCGGTCAAACGTCTACGATGCAAACAAGATCTTTTTTTAAACCTGCAAATCATCAATCCTCTCCGCGCCGGAGGATTGTGCAGCATATACAAGAGGGAACGTGCTGCGTACCGCACTTGGAGCTTGAAATTTTCAACACGTGCGCAAGTGCGGATGAACAGGGAAATGATGCGATCCAGACGCATCGTGGAGGGTGACGACTTAAAGGGCCAAGCCTAGCGAAAGAGAAAGGACGGGACGACTGCCGGGACTCTGCGGGGGGAGGAGAGGGGAAGTGCGTGTACATGTGCGCGGAGAGGGAAAAAGAGTGATGTGCGAGAGAAGAGAACGGCGGTAGATGACGGTGCGAGACAGAGACGAGAGTCCGAGGGCTCTCTGTAAAATCAATACGGGATACGTTAGTGGAGGTGTATATACTCGTGCGCCACGAGCACAAGGCAATTCGTATGGTAGTGGTTCTCAACCTTTGTTTCTCTCGCGAAGAGGCTCCGTTTCATTTGTAGTTTTAAGACAAAGTTTATAAAATATTCACATATGTGTTATTAGTAATCGTCATAGTAAAATTGTTACTTCCACGTGTCACGTAGGTTTGTGCCTTGCAAATTGTTGTATTCGTACACATTTAAGACATTTGAGACAATAGGTTTGGTTTCTGTTCCCGCACTGGTGAGCTAGTGCTGTAAGTTAGAGTGAGAAAAAGTATGCTTGTCTCACTCTAATTTATTGCACTAGTTCGCCAGTGTAGGAACAGAAAACAAGCCTATTATTGTGCGTTATTTAAGGCAAATACTTGGGGCATAAGACATTATCTTGAAAGTATCATCGATATATATTCTATATGTCGATGCAAAGTACAAGTCGGCCGTTCTGCTAAAGCCCTTACTTTTTCCAGAAATAAAAGCTAAAAACACGCACGTTCCTAAGATGAATTACATCTCGATTCGACGCGGTTCGAATTCCCATGTCACTGAAATTATACATGATAACATTAAAAACTGAAGTAAACTAAAGATTGACGATGCGGTTGTTAACTGTTGCTGTCACTCTTTTGGTTCTAAACGACTGAAGATAATCGGAATCTTAAGTGTTCTGTAATATTGAAATTATTTAGATCTTATTTCGAAACAATTTAACCATTTCAAAAGGCCAACACTTCGTCCTGCGTGCACTAATAAGGAATTGCCTGGGTCCAACGATGGTGTTAACATCGATACGACCAACAAGATACCACATAAACCATTCCAGCTATACGAGTCGAAGGAATCCGCAACAAACACTAACGTTAAGTCGCGTCCTCCTTGAAGAACCCCTTACGCGACACTACGAACGAATAAATTAAAAAAAAAGCCACTTTACGTACGAATGCAAGTATTACTCGGAGTACTTTATGTCACGCTGTCACACGCGAAAAAGAGAGCCCGATAAGAGGCAAAAAGGACGCTACCTCGGGACTCGGTGTGGACGAGCGTCGTTCGTCCTCCTCCTTGGTTTCCGGCTCCATGGCATCCTCCTTGCTGGTCTCAGCGGCGAGAGGAGGATCCAGGTAAATATGCGGCGACCTCGGCGCTGCGGCATCGACGGCGACGGCGCCCTTCGCAGCGGCGCATCTTTGCGTGGCGGCGGCGGCGGCGGCGGCGGCGGCGGTGGTGGCGGCGACGACGACGGGGTTGAACGACGCCGCTGCGGCGTCAGAGGCCGAGTCCAGCCTGCGCGATGCCAGGGGTGGTGGCGGCGACTGCCGTCCTCTCTGTGCGCTCCATGCGCCGGTGACGCCTTCCACCCCGATGCCCGCCGCCGCCGCCGCCGCCGCCGCCGCTATTGCCGACGACGAGCCGCACGACGACACGCGACCCTCCGTCGCGCGCGGTCTATCCCGGCAAGTTTCCGCGTTCTCCTGAAAAGAAAAGAGGGAGAATGCACATCGCTGCGGAAGCGAAAACGGTGGTGAGCGAAAGTAGCGGGCACTTAAG
>NW_011967188.1:1141033-1185423 GCF_000949405.1 Vollenhovia emeryi
CCTTAAGGGGAAAGGTGTTTGTCTGATCGTTCCTGAGACTCGAAGCTCCGTGAAAGAAAGATCGTTGTCGCGCGACGAAAACTCGAAATTTACGTTTACAAACTGAGTTTAGAATATAGATTTGCTTATTTACATATTGATTTGCACGCAAATATTTCCCAAGATGATTTCTCTATATTAAAATTATCAATTAATTGCTGATTTACTTATTGCCGTAATGCTTTTATGAGAAATTAATGTATTACATATAAATATAGGGTAATTTCCGAGGGGAAAACCGCTGAAGGCATTGTGGTGTACAGATTTGTGGCATTACTGGGCATTACTGGGCATAGTCTGGGCATTAGGCCTTGCTGGGCCATTATAAAGATAAAATAAATAAGATAATAAGATAAAGTCCCACTGCCCACTGGTCATTACTGGTCAATTGGTGTACAAGATTTTGGTCAGCGGTTTCCCCCTCGGTAATTCCTAATTAAGTACGAAAAATGTAAGATATTCCTACTGATAAAACATTTATAGATCCACTAGGGATATGCGTGTTAAGGGAGGAATCATAGGTTCTTTTAATGAAAGAATGGAACGCCATGTTGTTTTCTCCATGTGTAAAATTTTTTTTAAATCCCGAACTAAAATTCAACAAAAAAACTTGCATTTCTTTTTATCTGGTTGCCTATTTTTGAGTTGAGGTAAAAATTGAAATTAAAAGTGTAAATATGCACGTCCCTAGTGGATCTAAAAAGGTTTCGTTAGTTTTGGAAACGGTTCTTGATACCATATGTTAATATAAATTTTTTAAATATAAATAAAATATCTTTTCTTAGATTTTTCAACTTTTGTTCTTTTTCTCAATTCTTGTGTTTTGTACTTTAAAATTCTGTAATTTGAAAACAAAGCATTTTAGGGCACACGCTTGTAGGGCAATTTTCGTAAAATAAGCCAAGGAATATCTCCTTACAATTTTTGTACTTACTTAGGCATCATATCCACCTGTATTTCGGTGATGTCTTCAGTCACTACTATCTCAGAAATGGCGAACGGCAGAAATGAGAGAGTAGCATTTGTTATCATATTTTAGCCGTTATGCGATGCAATTAAACGCATCCGGTGAACTCGTAATTAAGTGATTTGATCTCGATAAATTTATTCACGATATAAATCGCTTGATTTAATGCAGCTTTTGATTTCGATTGGTTTGTATCGTTTCTCGTGCAATCTCCTCTTCATCTATTCAATGAAAGCGTGCGAACGCGATAATGATCGAAATCGTTATTTAGTTTCTTCAGCATATAGGAGTATTATTGTAGAATTATATTTAAAATGCACCAAATGTTTGTGCCACTTTCTAATCTTAAAGTCAAGGTCGAAGTAGACGTTCTAAATATATCGCTGTGTTTTACCAAGGTAACGAGCGATTTCTGGCTGTAACTTTGTTACAGTTATTATATCGTTAGAACAGACTTCATATGAATAATAAATTGTGAAGTAGCGATGACCCGCGATATGCATTGCACGTGGTACACCGTGCACTATTAATTAGTGCGCTGCTCGCGATACGATCGCTTGCGTAATTATGCGGAGGCGAGACGTTTTATCGTGCCGCAGTTTTACGTTCCATGCCAACTGCCAGATGTACTTCAACGCATGTGAAAGACCTTTAATTCAGATACCAAAGACGTGCAATCGTTATATGTAGACAACATGATTCGCGAAGTTTTAACTCCGTTTATGAATCATATTCCCAGTGCTATTTCCTGCAAACCTCATGAACATGCAGTCGATTTCCAATAGTTACGGAGCAGCAGCAGATTTTGATTTTTGCTTTTTGGTCGCCAGATCTAATGTCGTTCGATTGTTGCATATTGAGTTGGACGAAGAACATTGTATATCAGACAAAGGTACACTGTTGTGAGAAAAATTTCCATCGGATAAACCAATTAAATAGTGTTTCCGATGGTTAAATTTTTTCGATTAAATTATGGATGTATCCGATGAAATTTGATTTTTCATCGGATATATAATTTAATTCGATATATCCGTTTGTTATTATGTAATTGTATTATCCGATTATATTTAATCGGACATTTTTCTCAGTGCACAAAGTATGTCTTGCTTGCAAGGTCGAATCTACGATTTTGTGACTTACGCTATCATTTTTCAGAGGTCCCTTCCTGTTTCCCCAATCAGTAAGTTTGGACGATCAAAAAATAATAATTGATAAAAAATAGTTCATAATAACAAACATAATTTTCAATATTTTAATACCAATTTCATTAACAAAACATACATTAAAAAAATCTTGGTAAATCTTTAGATTAGGTCAGCCCCCGCAAATGATCTTGACCTTGACATACGTTGTCAAGGTCACCCCCCTGAGTAACCTTCAGAAGGTTTTAGCCGTCGCTGGTTGTTTGTTCCCATGCAGTAAGCAAGCTGGTCGCAATATGACAACAGATTGACAGCAGATTTGCCCAGACACTGCAATAGATCTGGCATTATCTGTGTCCTCATGAAACTTGCTTCTTCCCGACAGAACCTGCCATTATAATCTAACGGCATAGTGTCGGCAAATTTCCAGTAAAATCTGTCATTTCGTAAATATTTAAATAAAATAGGGAGACCTTAATCACTTGAATGATTATCAAATGGTAGATTCTGTTAATTTCTGCAATTTATCTATCATCATTATATTCTGTTAGCAAATTCTGTTATATTTTTGCTGGTATTCTGTCGACAAAATTTTTAACAGACACATTCAAAATGTGTTCTCCTACAGATTTGGCCAGCCGAGTTATTTTATTACGAAAAATTCATTGAGAAAGTATTGTTTTGTGTAGATATGTGTATTAGATATCTCGTGCTTACGTGACTCATGCATTCCTATGTGTTATAAAAGTAATAAAAACTGGACTTCGATTAGATAATGCCAATGTTGAAACTTAAGACTACCGATAATGCACCGTGTCCTGTCCTTTTTTTTATACTTTCGAGCAACGACTGCTACTTGAATCCGGTTTAGATCGATAATATTCTCGACGGTATTTCCACCAAATGAAAATTAAACACTAATTGTGAGTAAAAACTAAATAGTCCTTTGAATCTGCGTCTCTTCGTATACGTAATTAGAGTGCGTTGAACTTCGCAAATAAGCAAAAGTGAACGCATCCCCGCTATTATTCGTAGATTGATACTTTCACTATTTTCTCTGGCGCTGAGATACCCAATAAAATGGCGTGTGATTTTCCGAAACGGCAATGCGCTGAAGAACTAAACTGGACTAACGAGGCTGTCGATAAGCAATTATATTGCAGATATAAAGCTTATAGTGAATTTATAGCTCTCGATAGCTGCTCGTCGTCTGCTTTCGACATGATACGCACTTCACGCGTTGGAAAGATAATCTGTTCCCCACAACCGTACGATCATGCGATACGATTGAACGACCTGCTAAATCGCAAAGACGGGAATTAATGGAACAAGGCGAGAATTTACTTCTAGCTTTCACAGCGGCATCGTCCGTTTCCTTTCTCCCGCGGACTCATTAACCGCCGACCGGAAAACTTGCAATTCGTGATCGGAAAGATACGCACGTCTGATGCAAATAAAATTCGCGCTGCACCCATCGGGAGTCGCGAGGCATGTCTCAGAGATAATTGACGAATAGTGAGAAACGAGCCAGAGGTACATGAGATTTTTTGCAGGGGTAAGTGGCGGGAAGGGTGTGAGGTGAGAACCTCAAGATAGCATAATCTCCAAATGTTACTCTAATAGCCTAATACTTTGATAAACAGAATTTGTTTACAGTAAATTGACACAAGGTATTTTTTGTGAGCCTGTGTAATATAATATGATATCAGTTATTCAATGTATCTGCCATATTACGTGTAAAACTTCAATTTTAACTTATATTTTCTTGGAAATGGTTAATCGGCTCGAAATTTAATATGATATTAGTTATGCTTTAAATGATCTGTATAATTTTTTAGCAGATCGAAGCGTTGTGATTTTTATGACATTTTTCTTAATCATCTCAATTTACTTGGTAAGTGCCTTACGTACGCAGGTACACAGGCACAGGTAAGCGAAATTCGGCTTATTGAACCGCGGCATCGTGGCGGATGACGCGTCGAGATATGAGGGTCGGCAATTTAATGACATCGTAATTGGTGAAGTGACTCACTCAACTGCGATCGCAGATAGATAGCAGCTTTTACGATGAGGCTGCGCGTTCGTGTATTATTTATATCATCCGAGTTATTATCGTTATTAATGTTATTATCATGTTCTCATGTAAAACGTATCATTATTAACGATAGCCAGAAAAGGTATCGTGTCATTATTAATTGTGACTTGCGAGAATTATCGATAACTTTTGAGAAAAAAAATAATTCGAAATAAGCCATGAAACATGTAATTTTTACAGCGTAATTTTTTCTTATTTGTTTTTTTTTATTACGTCTTAATATCTTAATGTCTTTTATTATGTCTTTTTTTATTATTTCTTATTATGTCTTAAGAGATAATGGATAGATAATTATTACTTGGAACAGACGATGCATGAAAAGCAGTTTTGCGGATCACGAATTTCATTTCTGACACGGTCAAGCGAGGAAGTGTATTTTAGTCACGAACGGGTGTTGTGTACGCGCATAAACTACGCGCGGGCGCCTCGTAGTCTTTATGTTCGGAAATGTCTTTTTGTAATCGTCAACGTTATCTAATCCGCGTTAAATAAGCGCTTCCGTTTGAGAAAACTAAACTGCGACAAGTGTTTTTCGCAGGCACAGTCATGACCGCGTCTTGTTCCTCCTCATCTCGGTCCCGGTCTTAATCGTGGGAAAACGAGTGACGAAGCGGACGGCATCACGCCACAAGTTACCAACATTTCCGGAGGAGATTAAAGATCCGGTGGACATATTTTACTTGTTGAAAAATTTATGCGAAATTTTCATCTGACATAATCTGTGCCAGAAATATGAATAATTTCGGGCACTATATGCCAAGCTTACAAGGGAGATCATCTTACACTTCAGTTATGTACACATATAATAAAATTAGCACAAAGCCAGAGGTAAATATTAAAGATTGACTGATTAAAAAATCAAGTTAATTTTCCATTTAGTTAAAGAAATGTAAGGTTTTTAGTTAAAGGGATGTGAGTTTAAGATGTTAAGAAGTGAGTTTAATAAAATAATTTGAACCTTGCGGTACCGTTCAAATTATTGGCAACATTACTGGGCATTTTTGAGGCATTCGTTTGGGCATTAGGCCTTGCTGGGGCATTATAAGGAAAAATAAGATAAAAAAAAGATAAAACAGGATAAATAAGATAAAATAAGATAAAATAACACAATGCCCACTGAGCATTACTATCGAATTTCAGTGCATCAGTAGGCATTGGTGTACATGATTTTGGTCAGTGGCTTACCCCTCTATATATCTTTTAATATACAATATACAGGGTGTACCAGACCTGACGCGACACTTTTTATTGGCAGATTCTTGAGATCATTTTGAGAAAAAATATATATACTGCATATATATATACTGTATATATATTATACGTCGATGCAGCTATTATTCGAACTGACGTTTCAATGGCGACGACCTAGTTCACGTTCCGCTCGTCAAGAGGCTTATAAAAAGATTAATCACCTTTCCATTTCGATGCAAACCGCCGAATTCCTCGGCGAATCGCGGGATAGCCGAGCGATTGGCGGCTAATGTGCGCCAATTAGTTTGCAGTGTCTCCTCCTCCCGTATGCCAATCCTTCGTTCCTTGTCGAGGACGTCGGCGGCAGCGGCGGCGGTGCCGCGGCTCTCCATAGTCAGTTTCTGCCGATTTTTCTCCGTTTTCGCGATCTTCTGATTTTGCGAGGCGGACGAGAACTGGCCAGTGCGTAGAAGCGGGATCATCGTAGCGGTCAGTCCGCTACGATTACGAAGATCCGGCTCGCCTCTCGAGAACTCTCTGCGTCCTGGAGCACTTCCGCCACCATCTCCTCCCTCTCCTTCTGCGCCTTCGCCTCTTGACAGCTGGTCGCGATTTTCGCCCGGCATCTCTCGCCGCGACTCGAATTCAGTCTCATGGAACATTCACTTTAGGGATCGTCCGTCTCCTACAATCTCGTTGTGAAACGCGCATTGAAAAATTGATCGAACACTCTCTCTCCCTCTCTTTTGAACAAGTGGCGCTCCTTTCTCTAGCTATCTCTCTTCTCTGGAAAGATCTCTCTCGCTATCGATCCTATCGAGACGAGAGCGGATGGCTCGTGCCGCGTTTGAGAGAACCAGCGCACTGATTATCACTGATTACTCGACACCGATTCGTCGGGTCTACGACCACCCCGGAGATGTGTAATCCCTCCTGGATTCGGTGCGACACGAGCTGCGCGGACCGTTTCTTCTAGTGACAACGGTTCGAAGACGACGGCGACTCCATCGTGTACCATCGGACGTCGAAGACACCGGGACGCATGCGCCGAACCAAAGATTTTCAAAATGTCCCTCTGGCATTTCAGCCACCACCGCCGTCATCGCGACCCACGAATACCGAGGACGACGTAGTGCGCCCTCCCACTCTCGCCACCCTCCTGCGATACGCCATGCGAGTTTCCGCGGGTGCAATTAGTCGTACGCTCTAATCAAGCGCATCGTGTCTCATCCGTATCATCCCGTCGCATCACATCATCCGGGGAGTATCATCTCTCCCGTCCCTGAGACACATTATCGACACAAGCTCGACAATCACATGGTCCAGGTGAAAAAAAGAAACGTGCTCGCGCGATGCCACGTGCTTTCGAAAACGGATATCATGTTTCAACGTGAACAGCTCGAATCTGTAGAGAGATTGTCATCTTTTCCACCGCAAGGAAGATATTAAAAAGTCCAATTTTTGACCCCCCCCCCTCCCCGGAACTTTAGTTCACCGTAAAAAGTTATTATTTGGGACTTACACGAACAAGAAAAAAATAGTATTTTACATCCCCGAAATGCATATTGATTACAGGCTTGGCTGTCTGGTTATCGTATGGTGTGAATCGACCTTAAAACAAAGTCAACGCGAAAGACTTTCCTTCCCCCCGTCACATTCGATCCATCACCCCCGCGATATATTGCGTGTGTCAACGTCTCGCCGTTGCCATTTATAGTTGTATGCAGTTGTCTGTACGCACGGCCCACACGCACGATGTCTCGCGTCGTGCGTTTCGTAAACGTTTCGCAAACGTTTCGTTAACGTCACAACGCGACTGGACGACACGCGCGTGTCGCGGGTTTACGGACACCCACACTGACAAAAAAATTTGTTTAAACTAAGTAAATAGATTTACTTAAAATTGTTTTATTTTACTGAAGTAAATATCTATTCTATTTCAAGAAAAATATCAAATTTCAAGTAAATCTATGTGTTATATTAAGTAAATTCATTTAAATCATTACATTTTCTACATTCAAATAAAGATTTCATGAGATATAGAATACTATTTATTAAATGAAATAATTGTTTTTGTTAAATAAGACATCCAATTTTCTTCGCTGTGAAAATTACATCTTAGTAAACATTTTATAGAATTAAAATAAAATTAAAAAATTTTTAAATTATTTATTCTTTGATATTGAATAAATACTTAAATTAAAGCAATGCATGTTTTAATTAGTTAATTATTTTTTAATTTAAGTTAATAATCTACTAAAAGCCACTTAATGAATAATTTTCTTGAGTAAAGTAATATTTTTTGGATTAAGATATTTTTTTATCAGTGCACGTATTTGCGCTTCTTTTACAAATAGTCTTTCCTCGAAAGAATTGATTATCACGTTCCCTTCGATACGCAGATAACCGTCCGGGATCGGTTGGATCTAGGAATCGCCGGATGGGGACTGACGCAACGTCGCGTATTATACGTTCTCTTCTTGTTCCTAATTAAGGGGACATACTTTACGGCACCTTAGTCGGAAATGCCGGAAACATTCAATTGAGCCTCTATCTTAATTTATTGTCCTTCGCTAGGCAACGAACGATATTCTTCATTGATTCATCGCCTTAAAAGAAACAGTAAGACGTGCGGAGGAACGTATCAAGGACAAAATACACGTTAATAAGCCATACTTCTCTTTTCCACGTAGAAATTCTATGTCGCAGTTTAGATTTCAATAAATAATTGCTAAAAGAACCACAACTGCGGAACCAATAAGTTCGATCTATTAAAATACATACCAGATTTTCAGCTCTGCATGCATAAATATTATAGTTCGAGATAAATTGCCAGATAGTGAATTCGCAAAATATTCTCCAAGTTTTCTCCTCTCCTCAATTATAATTCTTTAGAAATTCATATTCAGAATTCATTCGTATTCAAAAGAATACGATAAGAATGACTGAAGAAGTTACATGCACTGTGATAAACTTCTGAAGAATACTCTCTAAAGTTTTTGGGAGTAAAAATAAAACCATGGAGTGAATTATTCGCTCTATTATTGGAGTAAATATTCATTTTAATAGAGTAAAGATTTCCTCAAATAGAGTAAACATTTTACTCCAAAAACTTTAGAGAGTATTTCAAGATAAACTGATTGTTTAAGACGGCTGATTCTTCAAAAAGCCTTTAGACGTTTATGTTTCTAATTCTGCAAGTATTCTTTAAAATGAATTTTCTATTAACTTATGCTCACTTTTGTATTATCTGCGTTAACTCAAATTTGCTACAGTTAACATCGAGTGCGCAGTTAAAAATATGAGCCTGAGTTTATGAACGACGTGTTTAGGTACGGTTTCACCAAATGTCGTTTAACTTTAATCTTATTGTTATTTTAATTCACGTTTGTCTCTTTCTAAGGTAACAATTAGAAAGAGACAAAGATTGAATTAAGCCAAGCTTAAAGTTAAGCGACGTTGGTGAAACCAAGGCTTAGTTAGGCTGCTTTCCTTTTAAGGAACACAGTCGACATTTCTGACACAAATCGACGTTGCTTTCCATTTGTATTTCAAACTCAATCAACACTCTTCGACTCTGCTCGGGAGGAATGTGTTTTTAACCGAAGAACGCGTCGCAGTATGTCGATAGAATCTTTTCGTAAAATCTTTCTCTTTGAGTCTTTTTAGCCAAAAACCGAGCACGATTGCTCGAGCAAACCGTCGTACCGTCGAGAACGCGCGATTGCATATATACTGATACGTAGCAGCACGCAATTAAAGGGAAATCGACGGCCCCGCTGGAAGATTCCGTGATTCGCAGGTAAAGACGGAAAGGAGAAACACGTACAAGGGAAACTGGCAATCAAGAAACCTCGCCAATACTTGGGTGACTACAGTACCTGACGCGTACATATTCGTGATTGACCGGCCGCGTATCGTGTCTCGCTGCGACCCATTGGATGCGTTAAGAAACGATTAGACATCGGGAACTAGCGACCGCGGCGTGGCGACCAACTTCAATCTCGACTGGATCGCTTCCTCTTCTTCTTCTTCTTCTTCTTGACAAATATTTGGCACCTGTCCTCCAACGAAGTCCAATGCGGTCAAAAAGTTCGACCGGATCACGAGTGAAACGATTTCTTCCGTCGTGGGGTGACCCATCATCAGCACGCGAGACGAGCAAGTTCCCGTTGCGGAAACTTGAGTACGAAAAAGCTCCAGAAGCTGCTCGCCGTCGATGGCTTCTGGTTTCTAGGAACGCACGCACAGTAGAGCGGCCGCTGTACGAGAGAGCGTTGAAGAGGTTGAAATAAACTGCCGTAGGTTAGGGGATCGAGAAACAACTGGGCTCGGCCTGGGCAGCTGGGCTGTTGCAGTCAGCTGCATGCCATCGCTGACTCACTCGATCTATTCCCCCTTCCATTTTCTTGTCGGCTCGTCCGCTCTCTCGCTTCTGTTTCCATCTCTCCGAGCTCTCGCGGCTTCGTCGCTCCTCCTCGGTAATCGCCTCTCTCTGCTTTCTCTCGCTCCTTCCCTCTTTCCAGTCTATGAGTTTCTTTTCTTCCCTCTATCTAATTGGGAGGGCGTCTGTCTCCGCCACAGTCTTTCCTTTGCCGGGGGCAAAATACACTTTTCGACTCTTGACGTCTCCAGATTGGCTCGGATCAAATGACAAATTGTTTATTAATACTCGGCACTCGAAGGAACAACTCGCAAAACACTCCGCTCATAATATTCAGGGTGTCCCACACTTAATGCACCACCCGTTAATGACAGATTCCTGACATCATTTTGAGAAAAAAGTTCTAATGTCAAAATGCCGTGGCTACAATAGTATTGAAATGAGAAGCGTACAAAACTGACAAGTCAAGTTGTCCGAAATTCACGCGTTCAAGCACGTGACAGTGTACAATAATGAAGGTAATTTCAAGCATATCAAATCTATTTTCGAAACTAATATAATTTTAAAATCAAGGTAAATAGAAATCAAGAGACTTCCGAAATTTAATCTTATAAAATAAGCTCAAATAATGAACTGCGGAGTCTAATAATTTAGGGGCAGTTGTTCATCTTGTTAAGTTACATCGTATAATAATTAAGTCATATACATATATGTCTTTCGTTTTCCTTCAAATTAGACATAGACTGTCTAATTTGACATCCTTGATATCATTTTCGTGTGATGCTTAAATAATTCCACAAAGATACTTCAGTTGTTCAACGCATGTTCGCAAGAGGTATCTTTTCAAAAATTCGACTGCAAAGTAAAATGCTTTTGTTATACTTCATGTTATTGAATCTAAAGAGATCGAAGTACAACAAATGATATAATTTTGTATATTGTTTGAATTGATGCGCTTGAAAACACCCTCACTACTGTGCAATGTGACGTGCTTAAGCGCACAAATTTCGGGCAATTAGATTTGTCAATTTTAAAAGCCTCGGCATTTTGATTCTTGAAATTTCTTCTCAAAATAATCTCAGGAATCTGTCATTAACGGGCAGTGCGTCAGCTCTGGGACACCCTGTATGTATGTCTGGACGTGAATCTGTGATTTATACTTCTTGTTATATCTTCTCCCGTCTGGGGAATATCCTCCACCACGTCTCAAGCTCTTGCGCGATTTAATGAGAAATTATTTCCGTGGAATGCGTTCTCGAGATACACTGATGTCACTTACTTTCGTATAAAAGATCTCTGCAAATCTTTCAAATATTTACATCGAATGAGTAATTCATGAACCGGTATTCTCACAAATAAAATTGCACAATGTTAAACAGATAACACGGTGCACCTCGTGTCAAAACAACGAAAGAAGAAGTCTGAAAACGTTCTTTCTAGCTACAAAATAATCATAGCGGCGCCGAAGTACCGATTAATTTACCGATTAATCAACAGCCTCGCAATCGCAACCATTCTTGTACAGTACGGTGCGTTAATTCGGTTCGGGTAATAATTGGGGACGGGCAAAAATTAATTGAACATTTAAACATAGATGCCTTCTGATGATATGACCCAAGTCGAATTAATGCACTGCACTGTACAATATATCCCGGTATTTTAAATTGTCAAGGAACTGTAATTGTCTGATCGGTCACGCCACCGCAGATATGACGTCCACTTTTCTACAACAAATTTTCTCACGAGAAACCTTTCTCGTGGAGATTATCAACGAGCTTCCCTTCGATATACCTAATCAGAATCCTTCCTTTCACTACCTTCCTTTCAGCAGCTCTATCGGACGACCGTGTCGAGGGGCTCTCCTCGTATCTATCTAATCAGGTAACCACGGGATTCCGCTTCTCGTCCTCAACGATCACGCATTTCATTAACGCGAATGGGCTTTCATCGCTGTTAGACGGATAACAGCCGCACTCTTTTGACGGGTAGCTTTCTAATTGATGTAAGAGGAAGAAAGAAAGAGACACGAGAGCGATTCTGGAGTCGGAGTCGGTAATCAATGAAATTTCCGCGGACCGATATGCGTATAGGACGATAAAAACTTTCAATAACCCGCTTTGTGCGTCGCCCGATTGCAGAAAACTGCTGCACGCGTATCGCATGTAACAGGCGAGAGTGTGTGAAAGATAAACAGGGTATTTTATGAAGCTATACCGCGATACGCAACACGGGACTTCCTAGCCGCGAAATAAAGACAAAAGTATGCAGAGATTGCGCCGATCCACATTGGCGTAAGCTCGCATTTCAATTTCATAAGATTGATATTGAAAATATAACCATACCGGAAGGCACAAGATGCACGAGACGATATCTTTATATCTTTTTATCTATTTGATATACGTCACCTCGCTCGCAAAAATTTTGAGACGCTACCCGCATTATTCCCGTTGCTGATTCCATCACTGTCGCGCGCACGCAATAATACTTTTATTGCAGACCACCGCGATATCGCATATATCATAATTTCCGTAATCGGCAGTCGAAAAAATTCAGTATTCCTGCAAAAATCCCGAAAGCGTAAATTTTTTTGTGGACGCAGGAGGGAACCGGGGCGCGATCTGTCGTGCCCCGCGGTGTGATATATTTTAGTCATTTCGTGGGAACGAAGAGGACCCTGATCAATAACACGCAGCGGTAGCAGCGGAGTGGTGGTGAAGGTAGTGGTGGTGGTGGTGGTGGCGATGGTAGTGGCAACCCCACTGATAATTCCCCCCATAGACGTGGCGCATGCTCGTGAATTAAATTCCGCCCCCTTTGGTAATTTCATCGTGCTCCGGTTTCTCTCGCGAGAGAGAAAAAGAGAGAGAGAGAGAGAAAGGGGGGGGGAGGGGAGAAAAAGAAAATGCACCGCGCACAGAGCCACGTGTGCAGACGGGTTGCGTATAATCCCGCGACCTTGAACGTGCGAGCCTGCGACTTTTATGCAGCGCATATTGGGCACATTGGCAGAGTAAACCTGCACGGATGGATTTATCGAATAAAAGAGTGAACTAGAGTGTGCGCGCATAGCGCTGCTTCTATTTCGACGAAATTTAAATGTGAAATTGCACAGGTACGAGATTCTTCCCACATGAGTACTTTTGAAAACTACGTACTAAAAAAAAACATATTCTTTATAGGTCTTTATCATTGATGCGTTAGATGAATCGTATGTAAAATTGAGAACCTCGATGCAAGGAAGATGTTAATTTACATCCCTTTGTTTTTTAACGCAGAAAAGATACAAGTAAACTTACAGGCATGGGTATTGATGAATAATAAAAAGCGTAGACATGAAGTCCGCCAAAGAAAAAAAAATAAAAACTGAAAAACGTAAAGCAAATGTTGAAAGAAAACCATAAAGATGTAAGAAAACTCTTGTGACGCAGCTCTAAAAAGATCGGCAGTTTTATATCAGCATCACGGACTGACAAAGCCCATGAAGAGATACTAATATAAAACCAACGACTTTGAGCTGGATATTTAGATGACATTTATATCGCAATTCATTCAATTTTTACTTTCAAGTAATATAAATAATAATGTATTTCCATTTTTTTCCCCAAAACTATACAGTTGTCATGTAATAGAGATGTATAACATTCATTAAAATGTTTTTTTTCTTACACATTTCGCGATATTGTTAAAATAAATTTTTATTTGTTACAAATTTATGAAAGCTTTAGATCTATAAGATTAAAACGAATTTTTACAGCATAACTTTTTAGTTTAATAATTTATTGTTAGTATTTACTGTTAACAAGTCATTGTTCTCAAAATAGAGTTTCTTGACTTACATTGCTCAATTATAAACTATAAAATTGCGTGTCTGTTATGCGCTGCAAAGTTTGCGACTCTTTAAAGGATATGTATTAACGTGGGTACATCCGTTTCGTCTAATTTAGAATTACAAGATGAAATTTAGTGGCGATTGCATTGCAGGTCAGGACTGATTGCGAGACAAATTAATACGGATGCTACGTATTACCTTGTTCGCCACTTCAGCGTATTATGGTTATTAATGCTAGTGCTTTACGATGCAGGCACTGTAGTGCGTTTAATATAAAGACGCGTGAAGTTAGTCCTCCAACATTAAAAAAAAAACTTTCTGTAGCTCATTCGATTGCTTTCCAACTACGAGAAAATTGGATTCAAATAGTCTTACCCGACAAATTTTTGTTTGCATATTTTCCATACAATTCGATTTTTTGCTCGTACATTCTTTCTTAATAATAAAGTTATAGATATAGACAAATATATAAAGTTCTGGCAAACAGTCAATTACAGTAACTAAGTTTCGAATATAATAAAAAAACAAAAAATATAATTAAAACCGCTCATAACCGTATTATTACATATATAATTTATATATATATATGTTCTTTTAGCAATTATCATACAATCAACATAATAAAAATTGTTTGGTTCAAAACTTTTGTATGCTCCACCGTACGTGATAAAATAAAAAAAATATATGCACGTAAAACAAGGTTGGTATCAATGTTCAATTTAATAATCTATATACTTTGCATTTTTTTGTGGGAACACTTGTCGGCTCAAAAGAAAAAACAAATGATTGAGGCGATCGGCGTGCAACATGACGTGGAAGAAAAGCAAAGGTAAAAGAATAAACCAGTCGCACACGCGACAGAATTTTCAGTCAGATGGAGTCGGGTATATTAAACGTCATCACCTGCCGAGCAAGTCGATTCGTGCAGCTGGATTTGTGCATCGATCAGGTGCAGCATCGCTTACCTGCAATATTATCGAGTGACGGTCGCGACTTCGCAACGCCAGAAGCCGGCTGGTGAGTTCGTCCGATCGAGCGCACTCGGTAGATTCCAAATCGCGACGATATCGCGGCTGAAATCTCAGATTGCTGCAACAATGCGGTAACGTCGTCGACGCATTAATCATCACGTCTCGCGATAAACGCTATTCGCGGAATGTGTCTATTAATTATAGAATGCTGAATGAAGATATGTGTGTGCGTGTGTATATGTATACACGTGTACGCGGATAGTTGCCCAAATCGGCCCCACGACAATCAGTTACGTGACTTGATAATACAAAATGATATTATACATGTGCAGAATGTATTGCAAGGGCGGATCTAAAAATTTTTCCGCGTGGGCGACAAACCTAGAAATCCAGTTTAGATCTATTTCGTGAAAGTATTTAGATAGATCTATCTCGTGAATGTGTACAGCTTCCTGCTTCTTCTTTTACTTTTTACTGTTTCTATAAGTTTTCTATTTTGAGTTTTTATTTTGGCCTAAAGTTCACTTTATATAGTATAAATATATTATTCTCAGGAGGGGGAGGTGATGCGCCCTATTTACCGCCTCCCCTGAATCCCCTCTAGATGTTTTGAAAGATGAGCTCAAATGATAGAGGGTTGTACACAAATGATAAAACCTATTTCGTGAAAGTATTTAGACAAATTTATCTCGCGAATATGTATAGCTTTCAGCGTTTTCTATTAATTTTTTACCTTTTCTATAAATTTTCTATTTTCAGTTTTATTTTGCCCTAAAGTCCGCTTTATACAGGGTGTCTGACGCAAGAGAACCCCTACGAAAAATAGTGGTAGATTGGGTCAGACTAACAATAAGAAGAAACGTCATTTACCATTTTACAAAATTCGCAATAGTCATCGAATAATTTATTGAATCGTCTGAGCGAATAAGCGCGTGGAAAGTGGTAGGCTGGATAGTATAAATATATTATTCTCAGGAGGGAGCAGGGTGATGCGCCCCCTGTACCCTTCCCCTGGATCTGCCCTTGTGATGTTTTGAAAGATAAGATTAAATGATAGAGGGTTATTGTATAAAACTAATAAAACCTGTAATTACGTATGAAAAATAAAACAAGATACGTAAATGTTGTAAAAAATTTGTTATACGATTAGAAACACTTCCAAACGTGCGATATCTCGCTTTACCTTGTTTTTCTCTTGCTCCCTAATATGATCTGTGCAAACAATAGCGTATGCAACAGTACACGCGTGCATAAGATTTACCACGATTCATTTGCAAAGTGCAAGCTGACGAGAGCTTGCGCGATTCTACACGTCCGCGCAAAGATAAAAGGGAACAACATCACATGCACTTACACATGGCGCAAATGGAATTCCTCTTACACCCGATGCTTTCTCCGCAGCTTCCGTCCAACGCGATGGTTCTTTTTCTCTTTGTCATTTTTGAAGAGGTGCGGACCTCTTTGAAAGAATAAACAAAAGCTGCGGATGTCCATCAAAACAAAATACAGAAAGACATTTTATTTTGATGCAACAAAAATGTTTTTCTCCGCATAAAATTCTTCCTTTTTTATCTTTTGTATCAAATTTATGTCATGCGTCTTTCGTAAAAGAAAAAAAGTTTCTGATATAAGACAATACTCACTTGCATTCAGCAAGAGGATTTTGTCCTGCCTCGATTTCTTGCGTTTTATCGCAGTGTCGTATCACGTTATCTGTCAAGAGTTTCCCTGTAACACGAGATTATATCATGAAGATATATGTATGTGTGAGACACAGTTTATTCCTGCGTGAGTTTAATCTGACAGTTATTCGTAAAAATAAATATTTAATTCCGGGTAAGTTAGTTTTTTTAACTATGGTAAGTCTAAAGTTAATAATCCAAGAATTAATTAATTTTGAGTAAAAAGTTACAAAAATTAAAGTTAAAAATATTAAATTAATTAAAGTTATTAAGTTAAAAAATTAATGCACTTGTTAAAGTTCAAAGGTAATTATGCACAAGACTATATGTTATTTACATAATTAATTTTTTAATTGTACACTTTAAATTTAGGAAAGAAAGTTAATAAAAAGGTTAGATCTTTTATAAGATGATGTGTTTTTCCTTAATGTGATACAATAATACATATTATTTATAAATATATTGTTGTAGATATTAAAAGAGTACAGAAAAATAAAACATTCATTAAGAAGGCCATTAAAAATAATTAAAAACAGTCAAAGACAATGTACTTTTACATAGATAAAGGAAATCAAACTGAAGAGGGAAATTCTGTACCATTTTACAAAATATATAACAGTTATCAAGGAATTAAATAATGTTAACGAACGAATATGTGAGAAGCGTAAGGTCGATCTGTATAGATAAGATAATTCGAAATGATTTAAATCTGTTGGTAATAGCAAGTGATGTGTAATGCTTATAATAACTCTGATACTTAATTATCTACCATCATGAATCATTTGCCTTTGCCAGAAGATCATTAACATGATGAGTCAAATTTTAAATGACTTTGTTTGCAGAGATTAGTATATGCGCATCACGTTTACTAATTCTTTTTATTTAATTCCTTAACAACGGTAAAATTTACAAAATGGTAGAGAATTTTCCTGTTTAATTTTATCCACTCTACCCATGCTAGGCAATAACTGGTTAAATATAACAGTTAAAAATTAAGATAGACACCTAAAAAGTTATTGATTTTTAAAAGTGCCAACTGTTAACTTAAACTAGTTATTTTTAAAGATCTCGCGCAGACACACGATTATTATTATAATTAATATTCACTTATCACTGCCTTTTCTATTAGTACTGTTATCGTCCGAGTATCATATGCAAAAGTCAATGGAGTCATTATACTAAATCAAAAGTATGTGATAAGTTTGTACGCCGCAAACGTAAGAAATAAGAGAAAAAGGAATAAAAACGAGATTGCTATTGACTATTGCAGGAAGAAACATGATAAAATAAATAAAAGTGATAAGAGCAAAGAAAAAGAGAGTTTCGGTGAATTGATAAATTCTCCCCCGAAATGGCACTTACTCAGGAAATCCATCGTGCGCTTTTTTAAGGACGTTTGACGCAAGCAATAATATAAAACGATATAAAAAAAAACTCCTTATTGCTACAGTCTGGAAATAGTATTAGCATAACCTCATCGACCGTCTTAATCGCAAGATTTTGCGACGTAGGAAACGAAAACCGAGCCGACTCGTTTCGTAACTTTGCGCGGCACTTCCTGCTTGAAAATAAACTCGCATGCACCCACGCAAGCTCTTCAGGGATCTATCGCGCACCGAAATTATTTTGAATTTTGATAGATCGCCGTGTCAGTTCGCAACTATTCGTGTGCGAGCGTGCAAAGACTGCAAAGGAGTAGAATGTTGCACAACGGGCTGAAGCTCGTCGAGCAAAATATGATACGCGCTTGCATTTGTCGAGGACTGAAACTCGAAATAAACTCGCAAACCGAAGCTACCCACCGCGTATGATATTTATTTACGATGTAGGTAAACGTTACCGTCGAATAAAATGTTAATTAATTTGAGTCTATAACTTCACATAATCTTTATTCTATGGAAATAACGATGACATGTAATAGCTGTTATATATTTAAAAACTTCAATTAAGTTAGAAACTTTATTGTCTTATTAGTCTTATATGCATACAGGCTGATTAACAATAATGATTTATACAGAGTGATTTCTAAGTAAGTACAAAAATGTGAGAAGTTATTCCTTGGCTTATTTCATAAATAAAATGTCCTGTGAACGTATCAAATTTGAGAAAAAAGGCAATTTTAAAAAAATGCAAATCTCAGAAACCGTTACAGGTATTTTATTCAAATTTAATGTGCGTATATGTGGTATTAAGAATTATTTTCCAGTGTCGATGAAATATTTTTATATGCACCAAGTGCGTATGGGCGATACGCAATCATATTTTTTTTTAAATGAAAGAATGTTGCACCACTGTTTTCCCCAATTTAACAATTTTTTTAAATTCTAAACTAAAACTCAACAAAAACCGCTTAGCTGTTTCGAGTTAAAAAAATTGATATTAAAAGTGTGAATATCTTCACTTTTTTATTCTAAACATTCAGTACTGTTTCATCAGTACTGGAAAATAGTTCTTAATACCACACTAATTTTTAATAAAGCACTTCTAAGCGATTTTTTTGGATTTTCGAAATACTTTCTTTTCAAATTTCATACCCTGTATTTAAAAAAAGTACTTTAGAACATACGTTTATAGGACATTTTCTTCATAAAATAAGTCAAGGAATATTCTTTTACATTTTTTATACCTACTTAGGAATCACCGTGTATAAATCATTATTATTATTATTTACATATAAAAGTTTTTAATTACATATTATTATTCTTTTCGCGGTTTAATTTTACACCAGCACGTGCATAATCCTTTTTTCTCTCACGTTAGAATATCGCTTGAGAATATTGCGAAAATCGAGTATCGCGGATATCATCATAAGAGATAAATGGAGTTTCGCGCTCGCATTGATTTTCGCCGTTGCAAAATGCAGAAGGGACAACGACTAACGACATTGCGATGCAAAACAAGCACTTGAATCTCGGCTGAGGCGAATAAAGCAGAATTGGCAAGAGACAGTTCAAACAGTGCTGGAAAAGGAACCGTTAAACTTTCGTTCTGAGGTGTTAGGCACTTTTACTTTTGTTCCAATACGACAAGGATCGCGACTTGCTGTGTGCTTCCCTTTAGTCTGCTTTGTCGCGAAGTGCTTTCATCTAAATGGTACCGATCCAACCGTTATTTATCTTACCAATCAATACAGATACTACTTGCCAGACGTAATTATTCCAGGATTGTCCGTGAAAGTTTAAATCGGATCTCACTGGCGATCCGTTCGTCTAACATCGATAACCGATTCTGAGAAACGAGAATGAACGCGAATGTTATCAGAGATTTTCGAAAATAAACCCGTCCGACAATAGCTCGATAAATACTTGCGAGGTTCTTAGCTGCAGTTGTGTGGCGTATTATGTATAATATATATTTATATCTTTTGATTACATATAATAAACGGAATTAAATGTTCTATGTAATATATATACGTCGGTAATATCACGGATCTTTTGTTATTCTGATTTACACAATATTTTACGACACGACTAGCCAGTAAACAGCAACTAACAGTTACATAATATTAGTATTATAATTTCCTACTAAAAATGTAACTATGACCCATACAGCAGGCATGTCTAAAAGATATCTTTAAGTCGTCTTTTAGACATACATATCTAGAAGACGACTTAAAGACGTCTTAAAGATGTCTTTTAAACATGCGCGCTGTACGGGAACCCAGCGTGCTATAACCAGCATCATAAAGATGTCTTTTAGACATGCATTGCTATCTGGGAATGTACAGCACGTGTTATATTACATTTATATTGTTAAATAGAAAATTATAATATTGATATTCTGTATCTATTGGTTGGTGTTTGCTGTAAGATTATGCGCAATGGCAGCGGGCACAAATACGTATTATTGCCAATGTCCAGTTTTTCGCCGGATGTTCATTTGCATCCTTATAGTTAAGACTATATTGGCGCAGACATGAGGTTCAACAAGAGTTCAATGCACCAGTTATGTTGTCATATATTTAGTTACCTCGAGACCCCGGACTAACAATAAGAAGTATAGCCCTATAGCCGAGATCGATGCATTACCAAACGAGCGGATAAAACCTTCACATTCCACGGAGTTCTTTGAGACGATTACTTAAGGGACGAGTTTTTATATCACTTCGTTTATTTTGACATACATTTCTAGTTTGACGTATTGTTACTTTTTATTTTGCTTAAAGATTACGAGACCGCCAAGAATGAAATATTACCTTACCCTTCTCGTAATTCTTCCGAACGAAGGAGAAGTTGTGATTCACGTCTGGCGGATCGGCGCTGTCGAAGAGATCGGAGGACAATTGGCGTTGCAGGAGGATCGTTTCGTGGGTGAGCTCACGGACTTGGACGAGAAGTTCCTCATAGCTCGAAACTGGAAGCGTCATTGCTGTACTTTCCGTGTTTCACCGCGCCCCGGCGCACGAGTCTTGCTCGTACCCAGCCATTCGGCTTTAATTCTGCAACTCAAGTGAAATATTCACGTGGCACACGCGGATGGGATACAAGATTGATTAGATTGATGCCGCTCGTTGAAATACCAGAGGGGTATATTTTAGTTATTATAACGCAACGAACACGGAGAAAAAGTTATGGTTGTCAAACAAAATAATGCTATTACTTTTCGCCCACTAATACGAAAGGATTAGGGGACCATAGTATTGTGGGATAAATTTTAAACGAGAAAACCTGACGCGGCCGTGCATCGTACTATTGCTAGCGATAATAATAGCACATTATTAATAAGTTTATTCTCGAATACAACTTGTAAGAAGATTCGATTCTTTACAAAAGAAAGTACTTATAAGTACATCTCGAATTTTACAAGTATTCATTCTAGAATTCAAAACTAACTAGTCGGGATTCGATTACTTTGCAAGTATACAATATATCATTATTTCTTATTATGAATATTACTCGAATCTCAAAAACAAAACTTGATTATTGGATTTGATTCGGATTTTTTAAGTATACATCGAACTTGATCAGTACCAATCCCTACTCATATTATCGTATGAGTTTAATTAGCGTGTGTGATATCCATGTAATTTTCTTAAAAACTCATCGCTTGAATAAATATGAAATTTTCGGGGATTTTTATAAGCAGCACGTACGACGCGACACAACGTTATCGAGTCTCGCTATCCAATTCCATTGAAATCGCCACGGTGAAGATAAGGATCTGATTGTGAGTCTTTGAGCGAGGCGCGATTCCCTCTACATAAGTGCTGCGGATTCATGTATGTATAGCAACGCGAGGAGAGGAGTATCTATTGCGATCTCTGCGTCTAAAGGAGTTTTTGTCGGACGCAACGGGAGGAAACATTGCTCTCGTTCTCCCCCGAGGCACTCGTGCCTCTTCCATCTGGCGGTATTTACGTTCGTACGATAGCCCCAAAGTGCATATGTGAATACACATGCCGTGCATCGCCTATCTCGAGAGTGCATATTATAAGTACGGCACTGTGTGTTGCAACGAGTGGTAAGCGATCGATTGTGAGACAGCCAAAGTGTGTATGCTATACACACACACACACACACACACACACACACAGAAGCTTGGCACGGCTGTGGGTGCATTGGACGCACACAGAAGTTGTTTCAGAAACAGCTTCGTCAAAATATAAAGATTGTAACACACCCAAATTCATATTAATAATCGCATCTATTTAGGTAAACCCATATCGAACTGCGTTGGAAGAAAAACTGCAAAATTAATATTATAAGAAAAAAAGTGCCCATTACAAGAAAAAGCTATACACTGAGAAAAATTCCCATCGGATAAACCAATTAAATAGTGTTTCCGATGGATAATTTTTCCGATTACGTTTTCCGATTAAATTATGGATACATCCGATGAAATTTATCCGATGAAATGCAGTTATCGATGAAATTTGATTGAAAAACCGATCATATTTTTCATCGGATATACAATTTAATCGGATATATCTGTTTGTTATCATGTAATTGGATTATCCGATTATATTTAATCGGACATTTTTCTCAGTGTATGAATAAATAAACGTCCAACTCACAAGTTATTAAAATATATCGGAGTCTCGAAATTTCAGGTTTATTCATTAATCAGTACAAAAATTGTTTCGATCTAAGCTTGGCCATCTTCAGCAACGTATGTATAGTTAAAAGAAATAAAAGGAAAATGAAAGAAATTATTAAGTTAAAAATATAAAAATGTAAAAAATTATTCAAAAATAGGAAAAACCGATAAATAGTATTAATTACCATAAATAAAATTGATATTAATTCTTTGTTTTTCTAATTAAATAAATGTCGTATTGCTAATAGAAAATTATTTTGTAAAAGTACGTCAATAAATATCTTATTAACGCGATTTAATTTTCTCTCACAAACTGATTTTCTCTCAGAAGCACGTCGTTTGAGTCGAATAAATACGGAATGTCTTGAACGCCCCGAACGTCCCGAACGAAAGAAAGTGTATATCATACATTCAAGCGAGTGTTACGTTTTCATGTAGTAATCTTGTACGGAAAAATACGGACGAGGGTGAAGAAAGCCAAGTTCGCCGGCAGGGACGGAGGAAAACAGGGACGGCAAACGGATTTTCGCCTTTACCTTGCTTTATGTTTCACGGTCGATGTAATCCGGTTTCAATGTAATCCGGTTGCGTCGTTGCTACGTGAGTCATGAACGCAAACATCAAGATTCTTCGTGGTCGAAATTGAGTAATCCATAATACCGGCAATTTTTCACCCGATTCTCACGTTCCGCAAACATGGAGTTTCGAGGTATCGGAAGTACATGTAGCAAGGGGGATCAACAGCAAGAGGTAATTTACAATTTTACTAGATCCATAACTACTCTATAAATAGATAATAAATAGATCATTATCATCGGGTTCTCTCAATCTGGCTCTAATTCGCGGAGTAGCAAAACGAATTCAATTGCGAGCTAATTCGAGTATCTCAGACTTATTGTATATAGTTTTATTGAATACTTCGTGTAATGATACGCGGAAAAACTAATATGGTCACCAGATGCATAATTAGGATTGGCACAATCATAATAAATAGTGATATTTGTATATAAATAGCTATATCTGTGATTGTCACACCCATATTGATTGTAGTGTAGTGCCATAGTTTACATCACTACACTGTATAGTTGGGACAACAATAGGAGAATTGATGCCGTTCGCGCCTCATGTTAGCTGTCGGAGCACATAATTACGTCTGCCAAGCTGACCCCTCCACTTTATAAATTTTACTGAGATTGTGGTAACCGCAACCATTTTTTGGTCAGTGTAGATATGCACAATAATTTATACAGCAACATTTTAATTTTAGTTGCTTTAACTTCAACCGTTCTTTCTGTGTATTTAGCTAATTTCATCATTTTTAATACAGCGTGTAGCAGAACTAAATAGAACAAGTCAACTGCTATAATTAAAGTAATTTCGAGTTTTCATCTAATTTCTTTCCTCATTTTTATAGGCACTTTACTCTTAACGAGCGCAGTTTTGTAGTCCATTTTAGATTTCTCGTGATTTCACATTACGTTACTTATAAGTTCTCTGTTACATCTTTCCAGAAACGAAAATAAATTACATAACGGTACAGCATACTAATCATCAATGTGAGGGGCAAAACACTAATTATTTAACCACCATGCAAAAACGTAAAGTTTAATAAAAGAGATTGCAAAAATAACTGCATATTTTAAATAGTTCCTGATAAAACAGCCGTCTCGATGTATCTTTCAAGGCGAGAAGAAACGCTCGATAATATTCAGGTATCTCGATATTTGGACTTGTCGCGAATGGTACGCGTCTCCTCAGAAATCCATAAGAAGGAAACGGCAATTTGGTCAGTGAGCCACGTGGTCACGCTAATTATAGTCATGGAGGTTTCGGCCGAAGATGGAAAAGCCTTGACGAGAATGCCGGTCGATTTGCACAGAACCGCCATAAAAGTGCAAAGCCTGATGTGCGATGTCCATCTGTTGGACTGTAAAAGGAGGAGGGAGAAGATGTGAAGGGATTGTGTGTTTACGAGATCTCGCTGCATCCGTGAAAGTTACAAAACCGTGGCGAACAATGCGCTTTTACGATGTGCGTTACAGTGTAAACAGTATGGTACTAACATGTTCCGTGAATATTATTTAGAATGAGAAAATTATTAAGAAAATTATATAAGTTAACGGCCAACTCGAACTAATACAGGATGTTAGTTAATCTCATAATCATTTTTTCCATAAATACATATAACGTTGAAAATTTCAACCTAACTTGTTGCTCATCCTGAGCAACAAACTCAGAATAGGTATAGTTTAGACGTTACATAAGAAGCAGTTTACAATTTTTTTATACTTCCCCTCGAGTTCGTAACAATCACGGTTTGTAAACGAATACAAGAAGCAAACGCAAAAAAGTCTAGAAATTAACAAACAATTAAATGTTGACCAAATTAGAATTTAAATCAGTAGAGGAGTATACTTAAAGTCACCAGTGACGAATAAAATAGAAATAAAGCTTCTTGTTGATCCAATTGGCAATATATTTAGTTAAATATTACATTTGGTACCATTTAACTAAATATATTGCCAGTTGGATCAACGAGAAGCTTTATTTCTATTAAAATTAAAATCTACAAATTAAGTCAATGTTATAAAATGTAAATTACTAGTTGACGTTTGATGGCGTGAATATGTGTGGTAGTGTATCAATAAAAAATTAATATAATTTTTCTAAAAATAAAAGAGGTTAAAAAATATGATCGTCAGATTGTGTATCAACTTCGACCAGCATCTCGTCCGACGAAATTTTTCATGACGGAGCGCTACAGAAAAATCGCAATTTTACAATCTTCGGACGAAATCATAGAAAAGCGCCATGTTACGTCTTACGATGAACTTTAACAGCCCACAATCTTGCGTTTCGCATCTTCCTCGCGTGCGTCTCGACTCGCGTCGGCAGCTTCTTCCGCTTCTATAAACGCGGAAGCTCTCTGCTTCACAATGTATATGTGTGCACGTATACATTGCGTCTTACGGAAAAACCAGAAAACGGAAACCGAACACGCGGTAATTTAAAAATCAGAGGTAAATACTGAAATTGGAGTGTTTTATCATTATGGGAATTGACAATCGCCTATAACAACGCGAAAACTAAATCATGTGCGTTCACGCACCCATACAAAAGACTTCCGAATCCAACGCTATTATGCAAACTTTAAAGTTATTTATATTAAAGTAACATTTTTCATTTAGTTTAGTTGACCCTTTAACTGTAAATCTAAGAATAAAATGATGTTGAGAGAGAGAGAGAGAGAGAGAGAGAGAATTATTCTAAATTCAAGAATATGTAAGCTTATATATGTTACCTTTTTATTTCAACATAATGTGTAAATCTTATTTCTTCAATTCAAGAGAGGAAAATAAAAATTATTGATTTAATTTAAATATTGTTTAACTTTTTACTGCAAGTTGGTAAGTTGAATATATCGGAAATATTTTTGTCTTGTCATCAGAAATCCTGAAAAGGCGAACAGCAAACGAGAAAAATGAAGCGGAATTGACTCGCGACCTAGATCTTCCTTGCCTAGGCTGGTCTACTACCTGCTATTCCTCCGATGGCTTCTTTCTCTTTACAAAGAAATCGTACGTTTTCTGTCTTTGTTCCGCCGATGCACTTATTCGAAACGCGTGGCAAGCCGGCAATCAGTCCAATAAATACATGACTCTTTTTCGTTGCGTCTAAGCATATGCAATTTATGCATTTAAAGGCCGCGTTAACTTTCTCGTCATAGACGAAATGTTTCGCTGTTTCATTATTATGATAAAATGAATTTTCTATATCTTTCGACTTTCATACGGTTTTACAGAGTTTTATTTATAAAAAAAATTAACGGGCCAACAAAACCAAGAGAAAATATTTATATAAGATATACTGAAGAAGGCTCAATAAAATCGAAACGTTTACATAATTTCCTACCGATTCTTGAGAATAAACTATAAATTATTATAACGCCTTCTTCCTTGTTCATTTTGTCGACCCTTTATATGTCTTATATTGCTGCGTAATTTTGAATTATTTAGTTTATTTATCGGTATTTTTCTGAAAAACAATATATGGAAAGTATGTTAAACTCAATAAATAAGTATGAGAAATAGAGTGCGTGGAAAATTAAAACAATTATTTTAAGATATGTTTTTAGAGCGCGGTTGCCGTGAATTCATATCGCCCGCTTTTTACAGATTTCACCGACGCATTTCAGATTAGTTTGTAATCATTATTGTTCCGATTCTACCTACTTTCACGAAATTCTACAGGTATCAGGATCCGGACATTGCGGGTCCTGTAATTGTAACGTTCACGTCCGCTATTCACACCTTGTTAAAGAACGGAATAACCAAGGTTACGCTACACAATGTTCACACTATACAATGTTAAACATTTACTCGTATTTTACTATTAATCCCCAATGAACTTTCCCAAAATGCACGCGTAATCTAATTATGCGTTATTAATATAGCAGTGCACGAGAAGAGAGAACAATGAAATTGGCTCATTATAATAAAATATGAATATCCGCAAACGTTATTCAGCTGTCACATCCAAACGTGTTCGGTCGGAACAATAATGACCATAAAAATTTAACAGTTCGGTCCGCGCATACCGTAATGCAATTACGCGTAATTACCTCGCGTAGAAGAAATTAGCTCATTAACTCTCGCGTAGTAAATTATCTGAATGAGAAATAAAGCGAATAAATTGTCTTGAGAATGCGAGTCTTTCTCCCATTCCGACTCAGGCCTGGTATAAAGAACAATCATTTCTGAGGATCTGGAACATACCGACCGCGATCTCTCTCTCTCTCTCTCTCTCTCTCTCTCTCTCTCTCTCTCTCTCTCTCTCTCCCCTCTCTCTTCCTCTCTCTCCCCCCTCTTTTCTCCCTCTTCTCTCGTCACCTTCTGTCTCTCTTCCACCCACGGGCGATGATTTCGTGATTCCATTTAACGAATTTATCAGCGTTCGTATATTCCCCGACTGAACTCGTCATGGTATTAATTGTACGCGCTTTCACGGCCGCGGCGAATCGCGGACGCCGCGTCGTAACGAACGATTCCACACGCATCCATACAAACGCCACAGAGGCGCATGCCTTCTCCGCGTAAAAATGAAAGCATAGCGGCATCGTGCCTGCATGGCACCGTAATCCGGAATCAATCCTTCTGAATGGATTACGAAGGGAAAGAAGAAACACTGGCGCGAGCGTGAATTGTAACGAATTCAGATTGGCGTCGAACTTCTTTTGAGGGACTCTGTCTTGTTTTAGCTGTTAGGGAATCCGTAGAAGAGGCAACACCGGAATTTAATCTCACTATGCGCAACTTCCGCCACGCAGCCAATTTTTTAAGCATCAAACGTTCAAAATTCTTTTCTTCAGACCAAACAATCCCGGAGATTCGTGATGAACAACGAATTTTTAATGGCAATTTTTAATGGAAACGAAAAGATCTCTATAAAAAATTGGCACGTTGAAAATCAAATCGCGATCCTAGTGAAAATAGAAAATAAACCAATAGCAGTTCTTGCATAACGGAAGCATCGGCTTAAATGCTTAATCGTCCCCGTATTGCGAAAGATATGCGAGATTTATACTGGGTTCGATATCCGATGTACGACGTCCGATATGATTGACTACGTTCAGCAGAAAAAGCTGCTTTGCAACTGTTGTGAAATTCGTGAATCTGACCTATGTTCTTAAATTCACTCAACATTAAAAGAATACGTCAATCAGATTCACGAATTTCACAGCAGTTGCAGAGCAGCTTTTTCTGCTTTTTCTGAACGCAGCCATTGGTTCTCGTTTGGTTCCACGTTGGATCTAAAAGTATAAATTAAAGCCAACGGCACACGGTACTATTTTTCCTACTGGATTGCTTACGAGAGTCAATCAGGATGCAGAGTTTTAGATCAGGTGACTTAAAGCTAAACGCTGATTGGCTCTCGTAGGCAATCCAGTAGGAAAAACAGTATCGTGTGCCGTTGGCAGATTAATTTCCTTTGCATCCAATCGCTAGAAATATCCAAAGCTCTCATTGGAGAGAAATCATTGATTATTTTTGAAATTCCGAAAGTATACCTTGCGGAGTGGGCAATTATGCGCCCGGGCCGTTGACCTGTTCGACGATGTCGTATCCCGGTGGAGGCTAAATCGTTCGTCGGACGTTAAGATCGATCACGGTAACATGCCGGCTTACGTGAGCGATGAGGCCAGACAATTTGCGGCTGGCGCGGCGTGGCCGACGCCTTTGCCGCTTTTACACTTATTTTCGGGGACCAACTGCGCTAAGAATATACTCGCCGCCTGTCGCATTACGCAGAATTTATCAATGCATGATGAGCGTTCACTTACCACCGTAAAGCACTCGATAAGTCGTGTCTCATCGTGCATTTCGTGGATGTTTTCTAATCTTACTGCTAGCTTCCCGCCCGTTGTCAAACGCTCATTTCGTTATTCCGTGTTGGCTGTTTGTTATTAAGCCCGTATCAGACTATGGATTGAGATTAAGATTAGAGATTTGATCCGATAAGGAGATAAAGATAGAGATTTAATCAATCAGAATAAATTTCAGTGAACTTAAGGTTAATAAACTTTCTTTTAATTGGTCAAATTTGGAGAATCTTTCGTCATAAGATGAGCCAAAAGTCATTGCCTCGGGGGAAATTAATAACCTACTCCGTTTACATATACAGAGTGTTCAAAAAGTCTGGCAACGGCTAAGTATCTCGAAAATTAAGCATTTTAAGAGAAAAATGTTTTAGACAAAAGTTATATGGTTTACGCAGAGTATATATTTTTCTAGATAAATTCCTCGATTTCTCCTTTGATCTTATCTCTCTCATGCAGTGACCTTTGGCTTCATCCCGAACTCGGCGATTATCCGTTCACGTTGGCGCCGGATTAATTAATTCAGCGAGGATTCACTCCCAGCCAGGAATAACTTTCTGCTCTATTTACATTCATCTCCCTTTCTCATTTGCATCTCTCCTTTATTTTTATTCTTCCTACCCCAACGTACACCTGGTTTCGGTTCCTGGTTTTAATGAACCCGGCGTATGTACAAAGTCCGGCGCGATTTGCGCGCGTTTCCCCGTATCCTTGGCGAAGTTACAGTGTAACTAGTAGGCCCACTCTCTGTCGGCTCCTTTGATCATTGCGGTCCCGATCACGTGGTAATCCGCCATTATTTTGGGCAGCAATCCAGGCATATGTGTGTGTACGTACTGTAGTTGCATGCGGTAGTGTATCGAAGCTGCACTACCATACGTGCAACTTTTTTCTCATTAGTCTACCGAGAACAATATCGGATGCGCCGAAGGGATCGACGCAAAATAAAACAAATGACGGAGTGGGCCTACTAGTTATATACCACCTGCGCATCCGCCATTATTTTGATGTGGACAATGAGACGAATGTTGCATATGTGGTAGTGTGGCAGTGTGAAAGGACATCACACACCAAAGTAATGGCGAAATACCACGTGGTCGAAATCGAAAAGATCAAAGGGCCGACAGAGAGTGGGGATACTAGTTATTCTATGGCTATACTATGGCGAAGGGCTCGATAAAGGCCTTCACACATAAAATTCCGTAAGGACGTAAAACGTAAGCGTAAGAAAATCAACAGATTGGATTTGCTACTGCTTGCGTTATTGCCTTACGTTCTCGACCGTGATTGGTCGATTTTCTTATGCTTACGTTTTACCTTACGTTTTACCCTTACGGAATTTTATGTGTGAAGGCCTTAACAGTTGACAACCGCGGCGGAACCGCATCGCAACGGACGTGTTTTTCAGCGACGTTGCCGGCCTATTTTCCAGATCCCTTCTTCGCGATCAGCGAGACCGAACGGATCAGAATAATCAAATAGCGATCGGCAAACTCGATATTACGCTTCTCGTTACGTATTTCGCCGTATTCGACCACGTTGTTTGCGCGCAAAGTGCGTACCGTTACGTTTCGTTTGATGGAAAAGTGCATTGCCCGGCAAGTTTCGAGAAGCATTATTCCAAGTGAAGCGCATTGTATGTACGTGGTGATGATATTTTGTTGATGAAAGTTTTCTGAGAGATTCTACAGTGGAGATTCGTTGTCGTTAACGAAACCGCGATCGAAGGGTACGAATCGAGAAGTCTCTTCAATTCGATTCTGCCGCGCTTCGTCTCTCCTCCTCCATAGGTTCTAAATATACATCTATTTTCTTTTTATTATGCAAAAAGTACGACGGAGAGCAGTTAAAGTAGACAGATTTAGACCGCGCGCGACAGTTGTCGGTGGACAAAATGCAACTGTGTCGCGATGCGCGAAAGTGCACTCGTTATATAAAGCTGGATTATTGAAACACATCCGGCCAGCCACGGATATTGTTGGCGCGTTTACTCCGTTTTTAATTCTTTCATCGCGAACGATTCTTGCCAATGCATATCCAAGCTTTGCTACGAATTTTGCGCGATCGCATTGAAGAAACGAAATGAGCGTTAACAGTAAAGTTGTAAAAGGAGAGAAATATATAAATTTATAATCTAACTAAATAAACAAAAGGGCCAATGACAAGCTATAGGAGGTGATAAAACTTGTGTTGAAGAAGTCATTTAAAAGAAAGTCTTTTTTACATTTTTCCTCTCTATGTGCTGAAGACTTTGTAACAGTCAAAACGTTCGTTTCTTTTAAATGATTTCTCAAGTACAAGTTTCTCATTTTATCATCTTGCATAGCTCGTCATTATTGACCTTTTTGTTCATTTATTTGTGTTCACACTGAGAGAACGAGTATATCTTTTCTTTATTAATTTATAATCTAATTTGTAGTTTCCTACGATTCTTTTTAATGATTTAAGTTAGTCGAATGTTGCTGACACGCGCCATGAAGTTTCATTTTCTAATAACAAGTTATTTTTTATTCGCATAATAATATAATACTGCGTTTTCAAAGCGTAAGAAGTCAACAGAGACAAACTGAGCGCTTAAAAGGCGATCTAATAATAAGTGAGTTTCAAGGAGTTTGAATTAGGCCAACGCCTCACTAATGTAAGACAATGCGAAAGATCAGAGAAAGCCGATACTATGGTATTCATAGTCCGTTCTTATATTTAAGATCATCATAAGTATATTCTTAATGTGTTTTTAATCAATCACAGAGCCGTATTAGCCTCTTAAAGACAACACTGGGATTATTTTGAAATAAAGAATCGACTATGAATACCGGCCTTTGAACTATCGAGATTTTTATGTTTTAAGACTATTATTTTTATTCAATTTCTATTTTTATGTTTTCATAATTATTAATATTGTTAAAATTATTAGTAATTATTAATGTAATTATATGTCAATGACAAACAGAAAATTATAGAGTAGCGATTAGTTTTTCTCTTTCACGAAATTATGGTTTAAATGTCGCGATTATTCTTCTTACAATTAGTGGCGCTTTCTATGCTCTCTTGCAATTTTTCCTTCTCTCTAAACGTTCAACCTATCTCATTTAACATGTAGAAAGTGGCAAGAAAGTGCAGCGCCGAGATTAAATCTAGGATTTACGAACACATTTAACGTCTGCTAAAAGTGCACCGCGATTTTCCAAAAATCTTCGAAAAGCGGCGTTATTCAAGTCGTTGAATGAAAATTAAGCCTTACAATTTTGATCTAGGTATTCTAGGTGTCGACCGGATTTTCGGCGAGACCTTTCTGTGTCGCATAACACGCACACACACACACACACACACATACGTATATGCGGTATATGCTCCGTTTTCGGAGATAGTTACCTTACAGGTGTCTGTGATAGTCACGAGGGTCACGGTGAGGCCGCATAGTACGTATCTCCGAACACGAGGACGCGAAACATGCCTCTCTATCACCCAGGCAAACAATGCGATACACGAACGTCAATCGATGCACGAAAATCGCGATTCGTCCGTCCACGACAGGCAGAAACATCAAATGTTGAGCCTATCTCGCGAGGAGGTGAGAAAAGGAAAAGAGAAACGGATGAAAAGAGACGAGATAACGCGACGACGAAAGGAACGCCGAGTAAAACACCCGTCTCGCGACGCTACCGCCCGAAAACTCGTGTTGCGCGTTGCGCGCTTGTGATGCAGCCGTCAGGCCGCCACGGTTTACCCCCACCACCGTTGCTGTTGCCGCCGCTGCTGCCGCCGCGGTTGCCGCCGCCGCGGTTGCCGCCGCCGCCGTTGCCGCCGCCGCCGTTGCTGCCGTTGCCGCCGCCGCCACCGTACGGAAAGTTAATCGCCGCGAAGAAGAAATCCTTCATGTACGTATTCGATTCGACCTTCAGAGTCGTATCACTGGCCTGTGCATGCGCTCTGGCATCAGGTTGAAATTTTTAATAAAGGCACTGCTGTGAACTAGAGTCCTAAATAATTAGAGAAGCGCAATCCCTACCCCCTCCATGCTTCTCATGGTCGCCATGTTGGGCCCGCGGATGAAATAGTACAGCTGAAATAATACTTATGTACACACATACTAAAAGTTCCTTTCTTTGTAATGCGGTTTGTACATTTAAAAAATGTTTCCAGATTGTACCTGAAAAGGACCCGATAAAGAGGTCGAAACGTTGCGATTAAAATGAAGATCATCATTTTTGCCAGTTTAGTCGATTTTTTAAAAAATTCCTTTCAAATATTTATTAATTTTATTATTTTTTAAAGGTATATATTTTAACTTTCCTTATATTTCGCAGTATTACATCAAATTTTACAAGGAAAATTATGATGTATTTTGCGGTACATTCAGTAACTTTTCAATAACTTTTACTTTTTATCGAACTCACAATACTTTCAGCAGAATATTCATCAAGAAATTTAATACATACCACAATTGTGTTTTAAATGCATTGGACGGCATTTGCACTCTGCCATGATTGGTGGATCATTAAGATCTACAAAAATATGTTATAAGCTTCTACTTTTTGGAAAAAATTGTAAATAATAATTCTATATTGCAAAAAAATAATTTACCATTAAACTTTGAGAAGTTTCTCCAAAGTTCCTCGGTATTTAGCAATGTATTAGCGAAACTAGTGTTATTAGTCGCTTCATTAGTACTTTTTCTTTTCAGGTTTGCTTTTGTAGAACCATTGACTTCTGAAACAAAAACAATTCAGGACTAAATAACTCTTAAATGTATTTTTTGAATTTGTAAATTGTTTGCTACTGTTTTATTTTATTTATAAGGTCGTTATAAATTTTTATGATATATAATATTAGAGATACATATATTAAATACATTAATGCATATGAACCCTTTGTTAAACGTGGAGGAGTCGATAGTTCAGACAACTCGTTACCAGAGACATCAGAATTTATATCAGAAGAATATTCAGCCTTGCGACGTTTTTCTTTAGCTATTAAATAATTAAATAATTGGCTGAAACAAAATAAGCAACATGATTATGAGTCAGCAATATGCCATTTGTTTAGATATTGCTAAAAGACTACGTTAGTATATTTGTGTTATGTATTTTGAGTCACATGTGTTGCATAACATTTTTAAAGAACTGTTACGGTGATATACATATACGTAACAAAGAAATATATCTTTGTTCTGCTAATGTGCTGTCAATGTGTAATAGTTACATCTCTTCTACATAACTAAAAAATATAACATTGTTCTCTTTATATGCCCCCTAAATTATGTAACAGTTACATTATGGTTTGCTGGGGAGTATCGACATTGTATTTGAGATAATTAAAAATAATGGTCGGGCTATAAATATGGCCAGATGCAGTATGCCGCATAAAGCCGCGTCCCCACGTGAGCGTGCGGCTCGAAACAGCCGGCGGCAAAAGCTGCATTGCCGGCGCCACGATCCACCGACCGTGCCGGAAGCCGCGCGTTCGATGCCGACGGCCCGCACCTTGCTTACTGTCAGTCACGGCTCGGTCGCCATCATGGAGAGCGTCACGGAATGGCCATACGATAAGGTTTTGCAACTTATCGCGCTATTTCAACAACGGCCGTTGTTGTGGGACTCCCAATGCGAAGCCTACAAGGACCGGCAGAAACGCCACGAGGCCACGCTAGAGCTCGCGGCACATTTCAATGTTGAGAGAGATGAGATTGAACGAAAGCTGAAGAATCTCCAGAGCCACTTCTATCGCGAGGTCAAAAAGGAGGTGCAAACCAAGTCATCGGCCGGTACCGGCACGACCGGAATCTACCGCAGCAAATGGTTCGCCTATAATGCAATGAGATTCCTGGCGGAGTACAAGAGTAAACCGAGACGATCTCATATTCAGGTCGGCGGCAAGGTGCCGGCAACACGGCAAAAGACGGCGGTCCGTGTGCCAATACTAAGACACAACGATAAGAGTCGCCTCAAGAAATCTGGTAAGAAGAAAAATCTATTTAAATTGTAAATATTATATTTTCTCTTCTTAGAAATTCATTTTGCATTATGTATAATTACATAATTACACATAATTATACGTCGAATTTATTTCGTTTTTACCATGCCTCAGTTCTTACGTTTGTAAATAAAGTTGAAAACCAATATACCCTAAAAGTCCCCCTCCGTCCCTCCCAATCTATACTTATCGTTCGAAGACTTTGTTGTATACATAAATATATCGAACAGCTGATCGGGGCGCGAAACTACCCAGTCAGAATTGACTCGTCGATCTACATCGAAACGATGTATTGACATCGAAATCGTCATATTAACGTCGATTCAACATCATTTCGACATCGATCTACAAATCATTTCTCGCTGTACTAATACATATTCGTCAAATTTCCACAAAGTAGGATAAAAATATCCTAAGAAGATATGTCTAGCAGTACTTTCTGTGTCAATTTTTGTTTGCTAGTCATGTCAGTACCCAGTAAGAGAGAAATGATTAATCGAAAAGACGTTATCAAATCGATGTATTTTACGCTGATTCGATATCGAATTCTACATTTTTTCAACCATTGTTTCTCACTAAGTATATGCAGATCGTTTACAAAAAAATTAAAATCTTTGTTTTGTACTCGCTCAAGTGTGGATAAAATTATTCGTTAATTATAATATTAACCACTAATATGTAACTGTCATACGAACAATATCGTTTATTATCTCACGGACAAGCGTTCTGTCGACATCTGAGAACCGCCGCTAATAAAACTTGCTTCATTAATACCTCCATGCCTGTTCGTGCATTGCAGGATGTATTTTATTTGAATAGTTTTCTTATATTCTTGATTATATTCTATTATTTTTTCTATAGTATACGGTTTATAAGCCGTTCTTCGATACCGAAGAAAGTATTTGGCGTTCTTTCCACGTATTTTCGAATAATGTGAACTTACATCCTTAACGTCCATCTTTGGTATTCGTTTTTAACAGCCAAATGTTTTTATATAGACCCACATTTTATAATTTTTCCGCTTATAATTTATTATTTTACTGAATGATTGTGTGCGCTAAATTTGATCTGTATTTAATGTCACTGAGAAGGATCACTTTGTGTGATCAAACTGACCGTTGAACAATTATATTTTTATTTTTTATTTTGATGTATTAAACTATACATGTATATTTGACACTTAACGTCTTGTGTTGACTCCTATTGCCTGATTCGTTGTTCTTTTTTATTTTATTTTTGAATTATGTTGATTTTTTAAATATTTTATTATACTTTTTCATAAGAACAATTATATTTGTCTCTTCCTGATTTCGCAGAACACGAACCGAGAAACTCCTCTTTACGGAGATCTTCTGCAATTAAGAACGAAAATTCTGCATCCGCCGTAAACGATTTTTTATATATCGACGCAAACCAGCAAAATAACATGGATAACAGTCAAATGGAATATTGGGAAGAGAAGCCGGTCAGTACGGGTAGTCAAGATCCAATTGAATTCGCAATCGGATTACAAACGAACGAGGTCCAGCAACAGCAATCGCAGCAAGTTGTCAACTTTGAGGATAACCGGCCGAACGAAAAAGAACTCTCAACTCCTTGCAAACAAGATGCGAAGACGCTGATGTCCAAGGACACGATCGCACCTACGATCGATTTTCTCCTCGCGGAATTAAAGGCTCACGGCTCGAACGATCCGGAATTGATTTTCTATCGAAGTCTTATACCGGATATTATGAAACTCTCCGACAAAAGGCGTAGGCAGTTCAAGGAAGTAGTACTTTGCACTTTGAATAAGCTCCTGGATGAGGACGAGAGTGCCTGTACAGTGAAGACGTAAAATTGACCTTGTGAAATTCGACAGAAAAAAACATACAGTTTTTTTTACCATTTTCTCTCGATTTAGCAAATTTACATATGTACATACAAATTTATATGGTTTTATAACAATAACAATAAAAATGATACTTTAACAATTAGTGTCTTTAAATTGTAATTGCCATTTATGTTGAATTTGGATCAAACAATCAAATGCGATTTTCTCATGAGCAACTTTTTGATTCGAGAAATATTTTTAGAATTTTTTGCAATGTTGTAACGTTTCTGAAATATAGCTGGAAGTTCCTGTGCTGTATATGGGTATTATTTTTTCTTGTATAATTATTTGCAGCTTTTATCATCACTATATATAATTTCTTTGCATAATAATAGAGAAAAAATACGTATAATTACGTATATTATATTTTCCATTGTATTAAAAAATAAGTACTCTTAAATTTAAAATATTTTAGTCACCAAAACGTTCAACCTCAGTTTTTGCAGTCGAGTCTGGTTTTTCAAGTAGGTACATGCCACGTGTATTTAAACAAACCAAATCTAATAATGCAACCATAATTTGTAACTTTAATATTTTTTATATGTTGTCTTATATCTTTATCAGGCATTATTAGAAATAAATATAAATTTACTAAATGACAAATAATAACAGCTTACAAAATACGTAGAGCAATTTGGCAAACAAAAGTATTAATTGCGTGACAAATATCTTTTTATTAAATAAAAATAAGATTTGATAAAGATTTTTTGCCTGTCATCAGAATTTTGCACGCACAAGAAAAATTGGGAAGCTGAATTTTCCTTCAATCGAAGTTTCCTTTTGCAGTAACTTTTATATTTTCAATGTACTGGAACAAAAATATAAATTATATTAATTGAAATTTATTTGCTTTAATTACCTTGCCAATGTACAAGTTACAATAATCATCATGTATATTTGAAAATATAATTCTAAGGTTGTTATAGCTACAGATAAAAGAGCTTTTTCATAAGTTAAGAATAGTCTTGTCACGTACGGACAAAATCTTACAATTTATCACAAAGTTTATACCATCTGGGCCCGGAGTCCGGTGTCCCCTTTAGAATTTTATCTATAGACACCGAACTCCGGGCCCAGATGGTATAAACTTTGTAATAACCCTTCTCCCTTCTATTAAATTAAATTCCAAATGGTGGGAGGCTCCAGTAGGGGAGGTTCTCGTCATTTCGGGATATAAACGTCGTAGGCGCCAGTTCTTTTCTTTTGATTTGTTATTCAGTTAATATTCGACTCTTCAGATGACAATATTTTCAAGGTAATTAGAGAGAGACAATAATTAGAGAGAACAAGGAGTAATTAAAAATTTTATAAAAGTTTGTTCTTGTGAAGATTTTTTGGTGAAAATCTTTTGCGAATTAATCATTTAAATATCCAGCCAAATAAAATGTTTAATACGCATAAAAATTACTTACATTTTACAATATTAATTTTTTTGGACACTGCTTTAATGAATTCTATATTTGTGTGTTACAGAATCAACGTAACTAAAACTCCGCTGCTGCGCATTAGGTGGTGAGTCAGAAACTTTTTATTAAGGCAACGACTCTACATCTCGTAGAGCGTTGATTGTAGATCGTAGATCGTAGATTAGTATATCTCGTAGATCCGTTGCCTTACAATGGATAGATTACAAGCTAATTTCATATTTATTTTAATATATTGCATCTATCGAAAGGGAGTAATCGCGATTTTCACTGTGGAGGGTTGGGTGCCCCGTTGCAGCACATCACATATTTTTATGCAAAATACGCAAAATGATGAATATTATTGATGTATTCGTCGAACGAATCTCTCTTGTAGACTATCCATTTTTCATTAACAAATTTATATATAAAGTAAAATAATATGACGTGAGATTCTAATATTTTGTTAAGAACGTTGAAACTTTATATTATTTTCACACATTATTTGAGATTATTGATTAACTAGAATATTCATTTATCCGTCTATCTATCATACGGAAAGTTTCTTTTCTCTAGGTCTCACGTTACTTATTCTGTATGTGTATCTCGCGATACACTTTCAAGATGCGTCTTGCATGAATACATGCATACATCCACAGCAAGAATTTTTTTATTCAATGCTATTACACTTGAATGCATCATAAAATAGGATCGATATAGCACCAATCATGTTTATTACAGAAAAGAAATAAAGAAGGCTTTCGTCACCGAGTGAAGTTCAAGATATAGGGAATTACAATATCTATATTTGTACAAATTTGTTTAATCGTCTTGGGAAAACAGATAAATTTAGATAAAAATTCACACAGATATTGTACTTTAAGACATGTATTTTTTAATGCATATATACCATAAGCATATATTAGAAATAATTTAAAGTATAATATTCACTTTAAATTAAAATATATACTTTAAATTAAAACTAAGATAATATAATTGTAATAATGTTACGCCTGATGTTTTCATAACTTGAAATATCCAAACAACCTTAAAGAAACCTTTTAATAAACTTAGTTTAGACGTCAGCTCAGGTTTTAGACACGTGTCTTGGACATCTGAATCTTCCAGTCGTCCATCATCTCCATTAAAATCGGATTACCACCTAAACGTTCAAGATCGGTTTTCATCTTCTTCTCCAATTCCTCAAGTATACCTCTCGTGTACTTAAACGAACCAAAACTCTCTAATAATTTAACACAGTGACGTTTCATGTTAACATCCGTTGTGCGTAGTTTTACAATATCTTTCAATATTATTAAGGATAATTAAACTTAATAAATTATAAAAATTTTGTAAACAAACATATATGTATACAGGGTGACTCAGAAAGATCGCCTACTAATAACATAGCATTGTTTCTTATTAAAAACTTAGTCAAAAAGCCCTGAAACATTTTTCGCTATAATGTTTAAGTTTCTAATAAGAAATAACGCTATGTATATATATGTATATGTATATATATATGTATATATAATTAATTCTTCATATGAATCAGTACACATTTCATATTAAATACAGTTAATAAAGGATACTTAGTATTTGCTTGTCGTTAGGATTGGTTGTAATCGCATGTATAATTGGAAAACCAAATTTTCCTTCGGTCAAATCATCACAATAACTTCTATCGTTAGAGTCCTGTGATAACAATAAATAGAGATAGTTCACATTTATATTTAATTAACCCTTAAACTACACCTGGGGTCAAATTGACCGCAACAAAAGTTTGCGTTAAAATATCTGCTATATAAAATGTGAAGTTGGAACTTATGGCGCCATCTGTTGGTAGTTGAAGTCTTCCTTTTTAAGACTACACACTAGTTGTGGGTTCCAAGGGTCCCAAGGTGCTAGTAAGCTAGTTGACTAGTGACAGCCGTTCGAAGTAGACGTTTCGAGACGCTGGGGTCAATCTGACCCTATGTGTAGTATACGAATATTGGGAGGAATTTTTTATAATTTTTTTTTGTTCAATTTTACTGCATTTGAACTAGAAAAATGTAGGTATTAATTTATATACCGTGTGACTTTTTTAAATTAGTTATAACCTAAATTATAATAATTATAATAAATTTTAGATGGCGTATAATTTGCGAACTCGGAGCATACGCCAGATGCTGTATTGAAATAATGTATTCAACCTTTATTTATCATATATTTTGTAAAAAAAACATTTTACACGCAAAAGACTATCTATTTGAGACATACGCTACACACTGGGGTCAATCTGACCCCACTAGTTTAAACAATTGCTGCAATGATACTATTCATTTTTTGATGTTGTAAAAAATTAGACATGTCATATTAACATTAACAAGTAGGATAAACTTGGTTTTCCTAGCCATAAATAATGATTGCAATAATTTAAAAAATGAAAATGTGCCTTCAATTTTTCGGAAATATTACACTTTCGGTTGTCAAAGTAAATACCTTTTTTGGAATGTGCATTATTGCAATAATTTTTATCTTAAAGAACATTGTTTCAAGAGTATCCAGTTAAATTTTTAGGTTAAAATATTAAAAAATGTAAAAGTTATTGAATTTTAAGTAAAAAACGGCACTTTTTGAGCTTCTTTCTACATTTTAATTTTTTTAAATTATTGCAATCATTATTTATGGCTCGGATCAAGTTTATCCTACTTGTTAATGTTCATATAACAAGTCTAATTTTTTACAACATCAAGAAATGAATACTATCATTGCAATTGTTTAAACTAGTGGGGTCAGATTGACCCCAGTGTGTAGTGTATGTCTCAATTTGAATGTGTGTAGTTTAAGGGTTAAATTTAAAATATATTACTACTAATATATCTTACTTTATCGACATAAACGTTGCAATAATCATCATGTATTTGTCGGAACACTCCTATTGCAGTTGCCAGCGGTAGTAAGTCTTTTTCATAAGTAGAAAATAGTTTCATTAACTTAAATGTCACTTTAGGTAGCCAACCAGCCTCTATAAAATTAATTAATGTTGAAATTGTATACATATAATTACACTTTTAATATTTTTCATATGTAGTAGAAATTTGCAAAAGCAGAATTCACTTAAACATTTACTTTTTTTTATCATAACCATGTATTCTTCCTCCGTTGGACAGATGAAATTATCTTTATAATACATGTCGAGTCCTTGACCTCTATCGTATTGCGATAGTTCTTCCAACATGATTTTCATTGCCTATTCAGTTATAAAAAACATGCAAAAATACACATACATATACAGGGTGTTATGTAATACCTGTCTCACCTCTTGTTTACTGATAGAGCGGATTAGACTAACAATAAGTTAAAAAGTTCTCTACCATTTTGCAATTTTCGCAATATTTAACGAGATATTAATTATTAAAAATCGCTGTCTTATTGTTAGTCCGGCCTACCACCCAATTCAATCTCGCAGTGCGCTTGAATTAATTCCGCGTGTGAAAGAGGGATTTTGCATCGAGTTGGAATAAATTGAATTAAAAAAATATTTAGCCTACATTTTGATTTACGTTGTTATTGCACACCATGTAAAAGTCATAAATATAATTTTTTTAAGGTTTTTTTTACATACGTAACATAACTACTTACATCAGGATGCAAGTTAAGAAGTTTCATAAAACAAATTATTTGTGCATAATTTGCACAGTTTATTGTACTGCTAAGTCCATAAATAGAATGGACAACGGGAAAACCATCTCGAACAATACCGTTATCTTGAATATCATCGAATCTGTCGCGAAACAAAGACTTTATAAGTACCTATAATACATATAAAAATATTTAAAAATTAATATTTCTGATTGGTGTATTGATTTCACTACTTTCCTTAAATTGTATTGATTTATGTTACAAGTATTATAAGTAGATCGAGAAGAAAATAGAACAAGAAGTATAATAAGAGGCTATGGCAGTAATCAAATAGCTCAAGAAAGTGATAAAAATAAATCTAAAAAAATGTATGAAATTTTGATACAAATTATTGTCAAAACACACCACAAAAATAATCAAAAAAAAGATAAATACACGCAATATTAAAGCATACAATTTAATTTTTGAGAATATGTATATAGTACATAGATATATTGCGTTCTACTTTTTTAAAATATTGTCATTATTTTATTTTTGTCTCGCACTTGGTTTTACTAAAAATAAACTTATACGGAGAGACTATCATTAAACACGTGACTTCGAATTTATTAATCCTTTCATCATTTTATTCAAGATGTTTAAATTTTTTATAAATTTCAAGAAATAATGTGCATTACAGGACACTGTTAACAATATTCACAAAGGTGTATATACCCACATATAGAAATTGTCGATGCTTTACAATAAATCATAACTCACATTATGTATACGTGGTGTATTATGTCTATTATTTCTTTAATTTGTTGGAATCTATCGGGTGATATTTTAAGCCAGTGGTTGAAAAACGGCATTAATTTTACGTATAGATGTTTTTCGCCACATGTAAGAGCAAGTTTGAACGGCTCCAAAAGTTTCTGCACAACAAAAGTTGCATAACTTGTTAGATTATTATGTGTCTAATAAGTAAACGAAAAGTTGATAAAATTGATAGAATTATAGATTTAAAAAAGGGGAAATAGTGGTGAACTGACCTTGTCCTCCTCCGTGTCACCGCTTTCCGAATGGACGAAAGAAAACTGTTCAACTTTACTCATTCCTGTCATGTCGTAGAGTGATTCCTCTTTTCTGTCAGTGACACCTCTTGTCTATCTTGTGTCTAACAACAAGAATAACTAATTTATGGAAGACTATGGACTTATATTGGTTAACTCGCCGCTTAAATGCAAATAATCCATTAAAAATTCAGTGACCAGATGACATTAATGGTAGACTCTCAAATGACATTCAACTGCAAGAAATAATAAGATTTCGGAAGGGGTCTTTATTGCCATTTGTGTAATTGCAATTTCACTTTAATTATAATAATTGTGTCCTTTTAATTATAATAATTATGATACCTGACGCCAAATAAAATAAAACGCAAGAAATATCGACATTCATTTTGAATTACTTATGGATGTCAACATTGTAAAATCTGACGAATAACTAATAATACCTTAAATTATTTATTTATATATGCAAAATATATGTATGCGCTGCTGAATAAGAGACTCTTTTGCATCAAGAGTAGAAAAAGTCTTGAAGTTACATCTTCTTGAAGGTTATAAGACTGGGCTGCATTGACAAGTCGAAATATACATATATAGTTCTATATATTTATATTAATACATATAGTCTGAGTTTTTTATGGGCATCCATTTCCACATTTAAATGTCCAATGAAATTTTACAAATATTTTTATGAATAAAAGTGAATAATAAAAATATACTTTTTGTTTATAATTGCCATTTGTTCATTGAAAAGTATTTGTTATGAAACAAGACCTTTCTGTAAAAAAATTGTATTTTTACAGATTTCTCCAGATTTTGAACTTTAAACTTTTATATTCGATTCCAACAGGTCCAAAAATATAAAGATACACCAATTTCATACATTTTTCTTTATGCCAATTTTGACTTTATTGTAGCACCGTCCCTTTGTTCTTTCCCCGTTGAATTCAAATTTATAACGTTGTATAAGAGGTTTCATTTGAAATTATGTGTTTATTCCCCGATCTTTTCTTTCGAAGGGAGAACAGGAGCGATTTTCTCATGAGTAACTTTTTGATTAGATAAATATTTTTAGAATTTTTTCAATGTTGGAATGTTTTTAAATATAACTGGAAATTTCTGTGCCGTATAGGGGTATTACTTTTTGTGTAATTATTTGCTGCTTTAATTATCACTATACCTATACAATTATTTTGCATAATATTAGAAACAATGTGTGTAATTACGTATAATATGTTTTCCATTTTATTAAAAACTAAGTACTCTTAAATTTAAAACATTTTATTTAGAGATCTTTAGGCTCATCTTTGATATCTTAATTCTTAAGCTTGTTTACCAAGAGCTATTTGTCACCGAAATGTTCAAGTTTAGTTTCTGCAGTCAAAGTTGGTCTTTCAAATACATGTGGCGTATATTTATACAAACCAAATCTACCAATTTAAAGCAACGATAATTTTTAATTTTTACTTCGATATTTTTTATATGTTGTGTTATATCTTTATCCAACATTATTTGAAATAAATATAAATTTAATAAATCACACCTAATAGATGCTTTCAAAGTAGGTGGAGCAATTTGGCAAAAAAGTATAAGTGCGTGACAAATATCTTTTTATTATCTAAAAATAAAATTTGATAAAGCATTCTTTGCCCGTCGTAAAAATTTTGTAAGCACCAGAATAATTGGAAAGCTGAATTTTCCTTCAATTGAAATTTCCTTTACAGTAACTCTTATATTCTTAATGTACAGCAGA
>NW_011967188.1:1187775-1214115 GCF_000949405.1 Vollenhovia emeryi
ATGTACAGGAACAAATGTATGTGAGTGAGTGAGTGTGAGTGTGAGTGTGTGTGTGTGTGTGTGTGTGTGTGTGTGTGTGTGTGTGTGTGTGTGTGTGTACAATTATAATTCATTGAAATTTATATCTTTTAATTACTTTGCCAATATGCTAGTTACAATAATCATCATGTATACATATTTGAAAATATAATTCTAAGGGTATAAGTAGCTGTTGATAAAAGAGCTTCTTTATAAGTTGAGAATAGTCTCATCTAATTATTGCCAAGTTGAAGAGCTGAGACTTTGCAACAATAATTTATTAATTTTGTTTAAATCTTTTTTCATAATTTTCCTACGAGAAAAAGTTGTATAAGTATTACTAGTAGTTACTTTTTATTTAATCATCTGCCACTGTTGAACAGATAAAGTTATCTCAAGAGATATTTATTCCCTAAACTTTGTGAAACTTTAACACTAGTTTTTTATATAAGTTCGTTGCCTGATAATAATTTTATATTATGATGTTTTGAAATTTTTAAGTTGTTTATTTAATATGTACTAACTTATGTAATGACATAATTATTTATCATTGTTTTTTTAGATATCTTTCAATTTGATCAAAATGATTCATGCAGATTGTATGTGCATTTGTATCTATCTTTTCATCTTTTTTCATCTTTGCCTTCACCTCTGTCGAAACGAATGTCATGACGAATACAAAGGAGATTAAAAAAAGACTATAAAATTATATAAAAAGAAGATTAATGCATGTAAAACAGATGCGTATCATGTAATGTTTATAATTTACAATTATAAGTATACCACTGAATCGCAGTCTCTAAAAGTCAATCAGTGGATTATCACTGAAAACAGTAAATTAGTGACTATTTTCTGTTTTCAATGATAATCCAGTGATTGACCTTTAGAGACTGTAGATTCCATCGATTTCTTTCGCTTTATTAATTTCTTTTTTTAAATCGCGAATGTGTAACCGGTCATCGTGATGTAAGTCTAAATGCGGTGCGGCGAGACGCGGGAGTTGGCGACGTAAGCTCGCGGGCAACGGCGCGCTGTTTCCTCCCCCCCCCCCCCTCGCCTTGGGCCGTATTATTCTATGTTCATGTAACATATTAGGTGTACAGTCGGGAGCACTGAGGTTGCGACACTTTTTTTTGGATAAGTTTACGAACGCGTAAAAAAATTCAGGATGCGAATCACTGTCCGCGCTCATGCACGGTGAGTGATCATGGTGCTGTCAAATTTGTGTATACAATGTGTAACATAAATTTATATGCCGCGGCAAATCCATAATAAATAACATGATTATTCAGTTGATTCGTGTTAACTCGCTGTCGGATCAGATCTTTCGCCGGCTTGTCTCTTGATCATACTAATGAATAATGTGGGATGATTTCTAAATACAAAATAAAATAAATATAAAAAATATAATTTATGAATAAATAAATAAATTAATTTAAATTAATTTAAATAAATTAAGTAAATAAATAAATTTAAATAAATAAATAAAATAAATAAATAAATAATGACATTAATTTAATAAATATATAAAATGACCATGATACCTTGTCTTCACTAATATTTTTTTTTAATATAACAATAGAAGCAATGTGCAAATTTCTAATTAGAAAAAGAAGTAAAGTAAAGTAAAGTGTGCAAATTAGAAATTTGCACATGGCTTCCTCATAGAGGAAGCTTTAAGAGCAAAATAAGAATAATTTGAATACTTTCAAGAACCATCGTAGTAAAGTTAAATTTCTCTCTTAAAGCTTCCTCTATGAGGAAGCCATAACAATGGAAGCAATGTGCAAATTTCTAATTTGCCTACTTTAATGATGAAGAAGAAATGTGCAAATTTCCAATTTGCACGCTTCAATGATGAGGAAGCAATGTGCAAATTTCTAATTTGCACACTTTCAAGAAACATCGAAAAAAATTAGATTTCGCTCCTAAACCTTCCTCTATGAGGAAGCCATGTGCAAATTTCAAATTTTTTTATATAATTCTTGCCTAAAGTAATGTCTAGTAAAAATTATCTGTTCTAATGTTTGTCAAAATTATCTCTTTTTATTATTCTAAATGTAATACCTAGTTAGTTAAAATTATCTTTCCCAATAATTTTTAAAGTAAGTTAAAACTTATGTTCCTTTTATCTTAGATGTAATAATTCTAAATTATTTTATACAAATAAGTATATATGAAACTTCTATTTTGGATTATGACAAATATAATGCTATGTTAAACTTTTCTTTTTCATATTCATTTTACTTTTAAAGACCTCACCCCTTCGTTCCCCTTTGAGAGTGCACAAGGTCCGTCCCAGGGTAATAGGGATTAATTTCCTTGACCTAAAATTAGGACCTGCGATCGCACCGCTCTTGAAAAGAGTCAGAGTGTTTTTACGGGACATTGGCCTTTTTAGAGCCTTTGAAAAGTGCGTTCGGCTCGCTTCCACGCGCCTCCGAGCGTGTTAGCGAGACATTTAAAATTGCTAGTTACGTCATTCCATACCTCCACGTCTGGAAGCCCTATCCGTCGGATCCCGTCAATCTCTATTTTCCTTCCCAAAACTTATTCCAAGAGGTTTTGACGTAACAAAAACAAAGCTTCCTCTATGAGGAAGCAAAAGTGTATTATTTATATTTATTTACAAGTCAAGTATTATTAGATTCATAAAAAGTTATTGTCATATACTTCCATGATCACAATATAAACATTCTTATACTAAAAGCTTATTTATATCAGTATTGGAATATCAATGTGAGAGTTGAAATTTGAGACATTGCAGCTCTCAAATGTTTTCAAAGAAAAGCACCCTGAAAGAACTACGAACCTCGGACATTATTAAGAGAATATGAGTGGAAGAGAAAATACAAACTGCAATGGCTGGGATACGTTACTCATTTTCCATTGGATGAAAAATAATAATCTAAAGAAACTTCAGTTTGAAAGCAATCTAACATATGTTATAAGGAAAAGATGAAGGACAAGTTTTAAAATATAGGAACGGAGTTGTAAAACACTTAAGACTCCTACACAATGAGAATCCGTAATCCTTACGTAACTGTTACCGAAAGAAATCGACCCGTATAATTTACAATGGCAGCCCGTAACCGTAACGTAACTTTAACGAAACAATCAGTAAGGACAAGTAACTTTCAAGTAAGACCCCTATCTAAAACTAAACAATATATGGTAACACGCCAATGTGGGTCACAAGGCAAGATGTTATAGGTAGCCCAACTTGCAAATCTTAAATCTTTCTGAAAATCGTGAATCTATATACCGTTTCTTTCCACATTAGTACTACGCGCCGATTTCTTTTCCGGACATAACGCAGTTTATCATACACTTGGAAATATTGTCGTCAGCAGATTCACGTTCGATTCGATGATTATTTTTCAAATGCAATTCGCATTTTTCTGATGCTATATTTTAGCATTCAATCCCCTCTCTCCCCCCATTTTCCCCGTCCTGTAAATTAATTTTATTTCAAATAATTGAACTTTTACATTTACGGTTACGTAACGAATATGGATTCCCATTGTATAGGAGCCTTTAAAGAGAATAGACATAAGAAACTAGAAAGAGATAACGCGCGATAGAAAGAAATAAAGAAGGCTTTCGTCACCGAGTGAAGTTCAAGATATAGGGAATTATAATATCTATATTTGTACAAATTTGTTTAATCGTCTTGGAAAAAAGAGATAAATTTAGATAAAAACTCACACAGATATTGTACTTTAAGACATTATGTATTTTTTAATGCACATATACCATAAGCATATGTTAGAAATATTTTAAAGTATAATATTTACTTTAAATTAAAATATATACTTTAAATTAAAACTAAGATAATATAATTGTAATAATGTTACGCCTGATGTTTTCATAACTTGAAATATCCAAACAACCTTAAAGAAACCTTTTAATAAACTTAGTTTAGACGTCAGCTCAGGTTTTAGACACGTGTCTTGGACATCTGAATCTTCCAGTCGTCGATCATCTCCATTAAAATCGGATTACCACCTAAACGTTCAAGATCGGTTTTCATCTTCTTCTCCAATTCCTCAAGTATACCTCTCGTGTACTTAAACGAACCAAAACTCTCTAATAATTTAACACAGTGACGTTTTATGTTAACATCCGTTGTGCGTAGTTTTACAATATCTTTCAATATTATTAAGGATAATTAAACTTAATAAATTATAAAAATTTTGTAAACAAACATATATGTATACAGGGTGACTCAGAAAGATCGCCTACTAATAACATAGCATTGTTTCTTATTAAAAACTTAGTCAAAAAGTCCTGAAACATTTTTCGCTACAATGCTTAAGTTTCTAATAAGAAATAACGCTATGTATATATATACACATTAATTCTCCATATGAATCAGTACACATTTCATATTAAATACAGTTAATAAAGGATACTTAGTATTTGCCTGTCGGTAGGATTGGTTGTAATCGCATGTACAATTGGAAAACCAAATTTTCCTTCGGTCAAATCATCACAATAACTTCTATCGTTAAAGTCCTGTGATAACAATAAATAGAGATAGTTCACATTTATATTTAATTAAATTTAAAATATATTACTACTAATATATCTTACTTTATCGACAAAAACGTTGCAATAATCATTATGTATTTGAAAGAACACTCCTATTGCAGTTGCTAGCGGTACTAAGTCTTTTTCATAAGTAGAAAATAGTTTCATTAACTTAAATATCACTTTAGATAGCCAACAAGACTCTATAAAATTAATTAATGTTGAAATTGTATACATATAATTACACTTTTAATATTTTTCATATGTAGTAGAAATTTGCAAAAGCAGAATTCACTTAAACATTTACTTTTTTTTATCATAACCATGTATTCTTCCTCCGTTGGACAGATAAAATTATCCTTATAATACATGTCGAGTCCTTGACCTCTATCGAATTGCGATAGTTCTTCCAACATGATTTTCATTGCCTATTCAGTTATAAAAAACATGCAAAAATACACATACATATACAGGGTGTTATGTAATACCTGCCTCACCTCTTGTTTACTGATAGTGCGGATTAGACTAACAATAAGTTAAAAAGTTCTCTACCATTTTGCAATTTTCGCAATATTTAACGAGTTATTAATTATTAAAAATCGCTGTCTTATTGTTAGTCCGGTCTACCATCCAATTCAATCTCGCAGTGCGCTTGAATTAATTCCGCGTGTGAAAGAGGGATTTTGCATTGAGTTGGAATAAATTGAACGAAAAAAATATTTAGCCTACATTTTGATTTACGTTGTTATTGCACACCATGTAAAAGTCATAAATATAATTTTTTTAAGGTTTTTTTTACATACGTGACGTAACTACTTACATCAGGATGCAATTTAAGAAGTTTCATAAAACAAATTATTTGTGCATAATTTGCACAGTTTATTGTACTGCTAACTCCATAAATAGCATGGACAACGGGAAAACCATCTCGAACAATACCGTTATCTTGAATATCATCGAATCTGTCGAGAAACAAAGACTTTATAAGTATACAAAAATATATAAAAATTAATATTTCTGATTGGTGTATTGATTTCACTACTTTCCTTAAATTGTATTGATTTATGTTATAAGTATTATAAGTAGATCGAGAAGAAAATAGAACGAGAAGTATAATAAGAGGCTATGGCAGTAATCAAATAGCTCAAGAAAGTGATAAAAATAAATCTAAAAAAAATGTATGAAATTTTGATACAAATTATTGTCAAAACACACCACAAAAATAATAAAAAAAAAGATAAATACACGCAATATTAAAGCATACAATTTAATTTTTGACAATATACATAGATATATTGCGTTCTATTTTTTTTAAATATTGTCATTATTTTATTTTGGTCTCGCACTTGGTTTTACCAAAAATAAACGTATACGGAGAGACTATCATTAAACATGTGACTTCGAATTTATTAACCCTTTCATCATTTTATTCAAGATGTTTAAATTTTTTATAAATTTCAAGAAATAATGTGCATTACAGGGCACTGTTAACAATATTCACAAAGGTGTATATACCCACATATAGAAATTGTCGACGCTTTACAATAAATCATAACTCACATTACGTATACGTGGTGTATTATGTCTATTATTTCTTTAATTTGTTGGTATCTATCGGGTGCTATTTTAAGCCAGTGGTTGAAAAGCGGCATTAATTTTGCGTATGGATGTTTTTCGCCACATGTAAGAGCAAGTTTGAACGGCTCCAAAAGTTTCTGCACAACAAAAGTTGCATAACTTGTTAGATTATTATATGTCTAATATGTAAACGAAAAGTTGATAAAATTGATAGAATTATAGATTTTAAAGAAAGGGGAAATAGTGGTGAACTGACCTTGTCCTCCTCCGTGTCACCGCTTTCCGAATGGACGAAAGAAAACTGTTCAACTTTACTCATTCCTGTCATGTCGTAGAGTGATTCCTGTTTTCTGTCAGTGACACCTCTTGTCTGTCTTGTGTCTAACAACAAGAATAACGAATTTATGAAAGACTGTGGACTTATATTGGTTAACTCGCCGCTTAAATGCAAATAATCCATGAAAAATTCAGTGACCAGATGACATTAATGGTAGACTCTCAAATGAAATTCTACTGCAAGAAATAATAAGATTTCGGAAGGTCTTTATTGCCATTTGTGTAATTGCAATTTCACTTTAATTATAATAATTGTGTCCTTTTAATTATAATAATTATGATATCTGACGCCAAATAAAATAAAACGCAAGAAATATCGACATTCATTTTGAATTACTTATGGATGTTAACATTGTAAAATCTGACGAATAACTAATAATACCTTAAATTATTTATTTATATACGCAAAATATATGTATGCGCTGCTGAATAAGAGACTCTTTTGCATCAAGAGTAGAAAAAGTCTTGAAGTTACATCTTCTTGTAGGTTATAAGACTGGGCATTGACAAGTCGAAATATACATATATGTATAGTTCCATATATTTATATTAATACATATAGTCTGAGTTTTTTATGGGCATCCATTTCCACATTTAAATGTCCAATGAAATTTTACAACTATTTTTATGAATAAAAGTGAATAATAAAAATATACTTTTTGTTTATAATTGCCATTTGTTCGTTAAAAAGTATTTGTTATGAAACAAGACCTTTCTGTAAAAAAATTGTATTTTTACAGATTTCTCCAGATTTTGAACTTTAAACTTTTATATTCGATTCCAACAGATCCAAAAATATAAAGTTACACCATCAATTTCATACATTTTCCTTTATGCCAATTTTAACTTTATTGTAGCACCCCAGATATAATAACCACTTTCCTTACAACCCTAGTTCTTTCCCCGTTGAATTCAAATTTATAACGTTGTAGAAGAGGTTTCATTTGCAATTATGTGTTTATTCCCCGATCTTTTCTTTCGAAGGGAGAACGGGAGCGATTTTCTCATGAGTAACTTTTTGATTAGATAAATATTTTTAGAATTTTTTGCAATGTTGGAATGTTTTTTAAATATAACTGGAAATTCCTGTACTGTATAGGGGTATTACATTTTTGGTGTAATTATTTGTTGCTTTAATTATCACCATACTTATACAATTATTTTGCATAATATTAGAAAAAATGTGTGTAATTACGTATAGTATGTTTTCCATTTTATTAAAAACTAAGTACTCTTAAATTTAAAACATTTTATTTAGAGATCTTTAGGCTCATCTTTGATATCTTAATTCTTAAGCTTGTTTACCAAGAGCTATTTGTCACCGAAATGTTCAAGTTTAGTTTCTGCAGTCAAAGTTGGTCTTTCAAATACATGTGGCGTATATTTATACAAACCAAATCTACCAATTTAATGCAACGATAATTTTTAATTTTTACTTCGATATTTTGTATATTAATTCATTGAAATTTATAACTTTTAATTACTTTGCCAATATGCTAGTTACAATAATCATCATGTATACATATTTGAAAATATAATTCTAAGGGTATAAGTAGCTGTTGATAAAAGAGCTTCTTTATAAGTTGAGGATAGTCTCATCTAATTATTGCCAAGTTGAAGAGCTGAGCCTTTGCAACAATAATTTATTAATTTTGTTTAAATCTTTTTTCATAATTTTCCTACGAGAAAAAGTTGTATAAGTATTAGTAGTTATTTTTTATTTAATCATCTGCCACTGTTGAACAGATAAAGTTATCTCAAGAGATATTTATTCCCTAAACTTTGTGAAACTTTAACACTAGTTTTTTATATAAGTTCGTTGCCTGATAATAATTTTATATTATGATGTTTTGAAATTTTTAAGTTGTTTATTTAATATGTACTAACTTATGTAATGACATAATTATTTATCATTGTTTTTTTAGATATCTTTCAATTTTATCAAAATGATTCATGCAGATTGTATGTGCATTTGTATCTATCTTTTCATCTTTTTTCATCTTTGCCTTCACCTCTGTCGAAGCGAATACAAAGGAGATTAAAAAAAGACTATAAAATTATATAAAAAGAAGAATAATGCATGTAAAACAGATGCGTATCATGTAATGTTTATAATTTACAATTATAAGTATACCACTGAATCGCAGTCTCTAAAAGTCAATCAGTGGATTATCACTGAATACAGTAAATTAGTGACTATTTTCTGTTTTCAATGATAATCCAGTCATTGACCTTTAGAGACTGTAGATTCCATCGATTTCTTTCGCTTTATTAATTTCTTTTTTTTAATCGCGAATGTGTAACCGGTCATCGTGACGTAAGTCTAGACGCGGTGCGGCGAGACGCGGGAGTTGGCGACGTAAGCTCGCGGGCAACGGCGCGTTGTTTCCTCCCCCCCCTCGCCTTGGGCCGTATTATTCTATGTTCATGTAACATACATACATACATACGTACACACAAATATTTTTATACCGAAATTCATTTTTATTAAAAAAAGGCTGAGAAAATTGTTATAGTTCTGAAATATAATATTACTGTGATATTGCTGTAATATTACGTGCTATGTAGATATTCTTCTGTTGGGAGGGCATATTAAAGTCACTATGATATCATAAATAAGTCACCCAAATATAGTCAAAAATGTATCAAATGAGATTATGATTTTTCCAAAATGACTTTTAAGTGATGTCATATATGTATAATGATGTCATTATGAGTTTTATGTTCTACCTGGGCGTGCAGCTAAGGTTTATCGTGAAAAGATTGTAACACTTTGTTTAGGGTTAGTCGTGTTTAGGGTTTATCGCGAAAAGAGTAACATTTCGTCTGTACGTGACAATTAATGTTATAAAGTACCTTGTCAAAGATCAATTTTGAATTCATTTAAAAATTCGGTTTCGTAGATTCGCAATTCATTCAAGAATGTCTTCGAGAAAATTTTTATTATAAACGATTCGTTTTTATTTATTTAGCTGATGTTCGCGCGCGCCCATGACGTGTAACGTGCGACGTGAACATAGCCACTTCCGCAGTTGCGCGCCGCGCACGCCGAACGCGGCTACGTCGCGCGCGCGCGGCCGACTTCCGGCCACGTTAAAATAGCTTGTTTGCGGTGGCGATCGTTGGGCTGCCGTCGCCGGGAAGAGAAGTGAAAAGCGGCCGCGCGCTCTTGCCCGAATTTTCCCGTCTCCGGAGGGCGAATCTTAAATGCGCGCGGATCAGTGACGCGCCAGTCGACGAACAAACGGAAAACGACCGAGGATGGATTGCTGGTCGGCCTGGCTGTTGCTCGTCTCGCTGCTCGGCGCGCTCCTGCTCGCGGGCGGCGTCGAGTTAACCTTTGAGCTGGCCGACAATGCCAAAGAGTGCTTCTACCAGGAGATCGAAAAGAACGTCTCGTCCACGCTGGAGTTTCAGGTGCGCAACGCGCGTTTCGGATGCCGATCTCCCCCGACAGTGCTGCATATGCTCGAGTCGCGATGACACGTCGCTATTGTCGCTCGCGACGCATCCGAGGTCGGAGCTCGCGGCGCAGTAGGCCGCACTCTTCCGCCTGCGTGGCTTCAGGCTGAATGAGAACGAGTGAGAAATAGCGCGAATAATACTAAGGCCACGCAGAACGCTACGCTATGTAATACTGGCGTATGCTTTGTACGCTGTCATTTGTACGTAAACTTCAGTCACCTAAATGCATCAATCCTGCCCAAGATGTTGGCAAGTAGTTTGCCCTGAAAAGTGCTGATAATAATGATGAAGTTATGTTATTACTTTCATTGCATAAATGTAAAAGAAAGTATGTAAAAGTGGGCACACAGCGTATACGTAAAAGGAACAAAGTTCGGCGAGTTTCATCACTTGGTTCAAGATTTACGCGAAGATGAGATTAAACTTAAAGAATATTTTTGAATAAATACAAATCAATTTGATCGGTCTTTGAAAAATAAAACTGAACTGTTCGCAAAGCAAGTAGAAGAACCATTAACCGTATAATGTGCATTGTTATCCATGTTTCAAAGACGTAGCCAGGAATCAATCACTCGACGATGTATTGGGTGGTAAACTTAGTTTCCGCGGTGTTTTTTGTTTAACAAACTCAGTTTGATATCAAAAGCCAAAAATACATCAATCAAAGTCATTTGCCCTCGCTAGCTATCCATTTTTCCCATCTTTCTGGCAATGAGTGGATTCCGCAACGATAGAACGATTGGTCTTTTGATGCAATCCATTCATCGGTCCATTTTCGCACATCCTCGTAATTTTTGAAGTGTGTATCCACCAAGCCGTGCTGCATCGATCGGAACGGATGATAATCTGCAAGGAGCCAGGTCTGGTGAATATGCTGGGTGCAGGAGAACTTCCCACTCGAGCTGCATCAGTGGTTCCTTGACGGCTTTTGCAACGTGTGGTCGAGCGTGTCGTGCAAAAGAATAACTTTGCATCGATTGCTGGCTACTGCTGGTCTTTTTTCCAACAATGCTTTATTCAGACGATTCAGTTGTAATTGATATCGATCCCCCGTGATACTTATCGTCCAATAATGCTTGCAATTCGGTGTCTTCAAACTTTTTCGGTTGACCTGAGCATTGTTTATCATTCACATAAAAATCACCACTTCTAAATCGCCGAAACCATTCTTGGCATGTTCTGTCTGATGGAGCACAATTGCCATAAGCTTCGACAAGTAATTTATGAGCTGTAGCTGCAGTTTTTTTTTCAAATCAAAGTAATGAAGCAGCACATGTCGAAAAAGCAACTTTTTGAGTAACTTGTTTTGTAACGAGTGTCCTGTTGTGGTTTCCAGGTGGTTACAGGTGGCCAGTATGATGTAGACGTCACCTTAGAAGCCCCGAACAAAGAAATTATCTATAGCCAAGTAAAGACTCAATTCGACTCACACTCCTTCATACCAACTATGTCGGGAATATACAAGGCTTGCTTCAGCAACGAGTTCTCCACGTATTCGCACAAGCTGGTGTATATGGATTTCCAAGTTGGCGACGAATTGCCACTCCCCGGCCTCGGAGAACACGTCACAGTCATGACACAGGTGAATTGCCACAACGGAACCTTTTGCAGTATGTACAAATGAAATAATTGGCTGATGTCTGACACGGCTTCCTTTCACAGATGGAATCCTCCGCGCAGGAGGTGCACAAGAATCTAATCAGTATCCTGGACTACCAGACGCATCACCGTCTGCGCGAAGCTCAAGGTCGCAAACGCGCGGAGGAGCTCAACGAGCGAGTGCTTTGGTGGTCGGTGATGGAGACCGTCTGCATCCTGTTCATCGCCGTAGGGCAGGTTTTCATCTTGAAGAATTTCTTCACGGATCGGAGCCCCTCCCAAAGTTATTAGTGTGATAGCCAAGTAATGAAAGAGAAAAAACTCGTTCGCGATTGAGATACACGGTCACCGGATCGAATCGTCCTCGTGACGATGTTTTTTCATCGCTGGTCAAAGTGCCATCATAACGCCCGCCGGTAATATTTTCGCGACGGAACCCCCAAGTCTTCTCCGAGACACTCGAGAGAGGCTCGCCGAGAGGATTCCGCGATTAGGATCCAAAGAGCCGGTGAAAAACGCGAGGTGAGATCCAGGTCCTCGACACGCATCATGAACACGCGTATCGTTCGCGGGTATTAATTTATGCCGAGGCTGAGTACATTTTAAATACACTGGGTGCTGGTACAACACGGAGCGATCGGAAGGACGAGTGCAAGCGATGGAACTCTTACACCTTTTCTTCCCGATGGACACTCTCAAGTTGTACTTATACTGGCTGCAGCGACAGTATAATGGACACTGAAGGGAATGTTATGTTTCTTTTCTTACTGTGAACGTGTAACATAATAAATTAAAAGAGATACTCGTGTGTACATTCACGTCTACTCGTGTCGCTGAGCGATCTGATTAATTCCCGTCTTCTCGTTACTTGTCGCGCCTTCCGTTATTTATCTTAGGTACCGGTAGAGAAGTTACTTAAATAAACGCAATTGATCACTTGTTTTCCTTTGATTCAATGCGATTCTGTTTATTCCAAGTCACTTATCGGTTCCTTGTGAATGTAAGAAGTGCCATGCGGTATCACGCAGAGACGATAATTATACATAAGAGCGCGTGTTCCCGTTTCATACGTGGCAGGTGTCGCACACGTGGCTTTCCGTCGCGTGTGCATTATTTGATAAGCATACACGCAAATGGAAAGTAAAAATAAACTAGGTCATTTAATTTTCTGTCTGCACAAGACAATCGTGTTTTTAAATGATTTTAGCGATTCGGACGTCATCTACGCTAGTTTTGGCTTATTAATGACATCATTTGGAAAATCGTTCTCACGTTTTAATATGAACAAGAGAGTGAAAAAGTTTAAACTTCCCTAGGACAGTATTTATACACGACAGACCTGAATTATTGTCGGTTTTAAAGGGCTGTTCGAGGGTGATAATACAAATTGTAAGACTATAATTCTTACTATAAAATGACAATATATAAAAATAGTGAATGTCGTTATTTCTAATATCTTATGTATATTTATTTATTGTTTATCAGGTTGAGGCGTGGCTCTATGTAGGCGATCGACTCGTAGTCAGCAGGTTCCAAGGTTTGATCCCGATCCTTATCGTCCTTGTATGCATATACATACATGTATATTTTTTGACTTAAAAACAGCTAACCGTAACGAAAGACGTAAGCAGTTTTTCTTGAGTTTAGTTCGGAATTAAAAAAAACGGTGTGACAGCATTCTTTCATTCAAAAATTTAATATGATTACCATGCGCGCGCCCATGGCGGATCTAAAGATGTTTTAACGATACTGGAAAATTATTCTTAAAATACCACATGTACGTAAACCAAATTTGAATAAAATATATTTAAGGGTTTTCTTAGATTCTCGAAATTTTTACTTTTTTTCGCAGTACCCCGTAGTTTGAAAGCAATGCAGTTTCGCACATGCGTTCACAGGACATTTTCTTGATAAAATGATAAGCCAAAGAATGTCCCTTGCATTTTTTGTACTTTGTATAATATACATATAGAGAAAACCCTATTACGAGATAGGTTTCTAATATGAGATAGCAAGTTTTCAACACTCAAATTCAATCACAAATCTTTTCTCATAACGATTACACGATCTAACAATGAATATTCTACTAAACAGATTTTGCTCCAAGGGCATTAAATTCATGGTGGAGTCAACAGACGGGGCTTATTAATTTAACAGAAATCTCGCTGGTTCATATTAGGAGCCTATCTCATAATAGGGGACTTTCCTCTATAAATTGTTTTCGGTTTCCAACGTTATTCATAAACCTATTCTATTTGTTTGCCAAAATAAAAGGTTGTATATCTTATAAAAATTTTTTTGCCCATCTGTGCTACGTTATTTAAATAGAGTGTGCTATTGTGTTAAAATCGTCATTACTTGCGTGTCACTCTTGTCAAGGAGACAGCCGGTGTTTTAGACAGTTGAGCCTGTCACTGTTACTACACTGACACGTCGTACGAGGGCAACAGCTGTTATAACCTGTTTCCCAACTCGGACAATAACGAAGCAGGTCCATTTCTTGCAGAGAGATTCGTCGAACCGCACAATATGCAGGCAAGTGGTCGCGTTATTCGAGCACGCAAATTATTTTCGCGTCGACGATGTCAATTTTGAATGTAGACACGAAATCGTGCGCGCACAATTTGACGCGTGACGCAATCCGGAGTAAACATATCTTGCTGATATATTCAGTAAAGTTAAATGGAAATTAGCAACGCAAGATAAAGGGGGACAAGGGCCGACTAAGCGAGCACTATTATTTTCTTCTTTATTCTCTAATAATTACCTTCAATAATTAAGTAGTAAACGTTTCGATTTTTTATAAGCCTTCCTTAGAATAATTTTTAATTTTATATTGGTCCCAGTCAGCAAAATGTCAACAAATTGGCAGCAGATTCATCAGAAACCCACATCAAAACTATACTCAGTCAGCAAAATGTTAGCAGATTGGCTGGCATTTTATTTCCTTTCACTTCATTCGAGTGATACTGCAAGTCAACAACAACGCAGTTATGAAATAATGTAGTTTAATTGCAACGACTGTGAGAAGCCTCTTACATTTGGACAAACTAAACGACACCTTTTGACCAGAATTAAAGAACATAAAAATGACATAAAAAAAGACCACTCCGTGGTCAACAAATACCGTGCATCACATGATCACGAGTTCAATTGGTCGGAACCAAGAATTTTACATAGCGAGCGCCTCAGGAGAAAAAGAGAAATCGCCGAAATGTTTTTTATCAGGAAGATCGACAACACGCTAAATTTACAGACACCAAAAACTTAAATGTAACATATAACTGTGTAATCGAAACTGTATAGTTCGCAATATCACCTTGTATTGTTCTTAAGACATGACTAACAAATTAGTTTGATTTTTAATCATTACTGGCGACAACAAGCAAACTCTCCTTCTTTTTATTGTTGTATGTTACTGAATGAGATCTTTATAAGCGCAAATGATTATCTAGGAACAGGATATTCCGATCGACATTAATGCCGGGAAGTTACTGGATTGGCTGCTTAATCGAAGGCACTGCAAGAAGGATTGGCACGCAAACATTTTGACCATCAGGCAGAAAATTAATAATGCGATACAGGATATGCCTGCTCACGATGGCATCGCCTCATTGTTGTCCGGCGCCTGTAAGCAGTATTAATCGTCACCCAGTCAGCAAAATGTTATTAGATTGGCATCAGATTGGCAGTAGATTCATCAGAAACCCACGCCAAAACTACATATAGTCATCTGTGTTCGCATTTGGCTTTTGTTTCGGCAACAGAGTCTGTAAAACACGTATGCTATCAACAGATTGTTGGCAGAAACCGAGCAGGACCAGTTATGTGAGCAGATTTTGTTGTATTTCTGCTGACATGCTGGCAACGCGTCGACTATATCAGTTTCTGTATGCAATCTGTAGTCTTTATGCCTTCAAAATTTATAGTAGGCATTTGACAAAATCTGTTCTGACAGATTTGGCTATCTGGGTATAGTCCTATTTAAGTTTTAGCATGTAGCTGCTCCGCGAATGCTCACCTTGCCACTTTTTGCAGATATAAATTATTTTTACTGCGTGAAGATTGTGGAAATCTTGAAAGAAACGGAAGCGGATACGAAAAATTTATTTGGACGTTATGGCTCGCAAAGGATGAAAGACTGGCAGGAGATTTTGCGGCTGTATGAAAAGGACAACATATACCTTGCCGAAGCCGCGCAAATGCTCATGAGAAATGTCAATTACGAGGTTCCCAGTATTAAAAAGCAGATACAGAAGTTGGAACAGTCGTTAACTGTAAATTGCTTTTGATATGATGTGTGCAATTATCAACCTATCATTATGTAAAGGTAATATAAAACTGTGTTGGCAGGAATTGGAAAAGAAAGAGACGGAATATAAAAAGTCGGAAAATATCGCGCATACGGAGTACAGCGCGCTGTGCAAACAATTAGGCATAACTGGATACAGTACAGCCAGGCGCGAGTTAATGGACAAGGTGAGAGAGTTGCCGGAAATTTATCAGAGAGTAGCGGAGAAAACGAAGAGTTTGGACAAGGTGGTGGAGTTTTACAGCGCATTTGTTGAATTTACTTTTGGCCAGCAATACGACAACGATTGCGTGTCGGTGATTAAATATATCATAGGTACATTTACAAAATAATTATTTCTAGAGTGCACTATGACATTTGAATAAGAAGCCCGTTTGATAGATTGTTATTTGGTTTTTAAAGAGAAGGGGAACACGACGATGTTCGAATACACTTATGGAGAAGTGCCAGTATCGATAATTGAGCCGCCATTGAATATTAAAGCGGATGAAGATGAAAGTAATGGGGGGCCTGGTATGGACGCCAATGTACGCATATTTTTATATAATTTCTTCGTCATATTTACAGTAAGATACGATTGCGTTATTATCCCGAATATTCTCAACAGGCTATTGATTTCGGCGACTTGGATCTGGATGGAGAGATTGATTTTGGTGAAGAAGTTGATTTGAACACAGGAGGCGATATTGACTGGGGTGACGAAAATTTGGAGCAACCTACCGCGGGAGAAATAAATTATAATATTTCTTTGGAAGAATCGGGTATAGTTGTGGAAGCAGCAGGTCACGAAGGTGGAGTGGCCACGGGGTCTGAGGCATACATGATATTAGACAATCCAACAACGAGATCCGAATTTATCAATCAGCTGTTTGAGGTAAAGACTTGTGTGTATAAATATGCGTGTAGGAAATTAATTGTTCTACATTTTTACCTCAATATGTATTTTAGCTGGAAGCATTTATGAAGCTACGACTGTACGAATTCAAAGGCGACGATAGGGATAATCTTCTTAGCTTTAGTCAGATGCAGGACGCTTCGTCTGTTCTGCAACTTTCTACGATAGAGACCACTCAGAACATGCTGGATAACGTTCAAGTTATCCTCTCTGAGATATTGCACAACAATGTCCAGCATTTACATAACATCAAACATTATCCAAGGTATGAAGTTTGCAATTAAATGTAATATATCTTTTTACAAATGTTTATGTATATCTTTATCGCAGGTACGTGGACGTAGTAACTGTTACTTTAAAGCAAAAGTTAAACCTGATCGATAGAATGGTAACTCAACAAAAATCTGTGCGACAAAAGCAAGATGACACGCAGAATCAAATTGATAAGTTGCGACCTCTATTAAAACTCGTCATACAAAGAACTAAAGAACTACAAACAGAGGTATGCGATTTTTGTTCTGGTAATATTACGTTTTCGAGTAAGAAATTCTGTTTTTCTTTACATTGTCTCTAATTACAGATAGAGCAAGATATTTCCAAGAAGTACAAGAATAGGACGGTATATTTAAGCGGAGGTGTAAATATGTTGTAGCTGTCAAACATTCGAAAAGAAAAAAAAATCGTTGAACTGTGTCAAATGTAAATAATATCTATGCTAAGATAATACAATTTTGCTATCGTGTATATACAAGGTAATTTCTTACTCTTATACGTACATCTTAAGCATCTATTTCCTTGATACAGCATAAGTATAATGATTGGAAGAAATACGAAAGAGACACTACAGTGTGACGATAACCGTTGTTGATCGTAGCGCATACCCTTTTGTAAAATTGCACAATTTGTAGGAGTAAATCTGTACTTTCTTTGGTATCCGAATTTGTCGGCCTTTGATAATTAGACTCTTTTGACACGATACGTACAACTCATAAATAAGATATTATGAGACGTTTTATCTCGAAGTCGTACAAAGTAAAAAGCGAATTTGTTGCGTTTTAAAACGCGTGACCTATGCTCTCTTTAAAGTACGTGATTTATATAATCATGAAGAGATTCTGCACGAGTCTCCACGGTGACGAGGTACAAACTGCTTTGGTAGTAGGGCAAGGATATCTTCTCAGACACTCGGCCAACGAACGATCGCATTCGCACAAACGTTGAGCGCAAGATCCCGATCCTCCCCAGCTGCCATGCTCGATCGCTGCAACGAAGATTTCACTGGCCATTTTATTTTACTGTGTTTCACGCTATTTACACATAGCCTACATAAATAAGTCGAGCTTGATTCATACATAGAAGTGCTGTTGTATCGAAGTTATTTAAATCTTCCGAATTTGCAAAAGAAATCACGTTGCTGATGGATAAAAAATGGATAAATGATAAACGAATGGTGATAAATAATCAATAAACGAACCGCAAACGGGTTTGTAACCGTGGTAACATCTCCAGTAATATGGTACAAAGTATTCTGAGAACATGAGGCATTCCGTAGCGTCATAGCACCAGTCGTGCATCTTGCAACACCTGGAACATTACATTTTCTTCCATCAATATTCGTCTCCTATGAGAAGAAAACTCAATTGTAAATGACGTTTCGTCTCCATGTAGATGAAGAACGTACTGATCGATACCGTCGATGACGTAACCGGATCCTAAGAATCCGCAGTAGCAGCCGTATCCCTTGTAAGCTAGAGGATTACATCCCGTTGCGCACACCACCATGTTGTAAAGGTGTATCACTCCTCTTTTGATTCTCGTATGGCTCGCGGTTGCCCTTCCACTCGTTCTAAAATTTTAGGGTAGATCTGTAGTGTAATGCCCTCTCCCCTGATGTTTGTAAATTTTTTAGAATTTGTGTTTATGCATAGAATATATTCTGAAGATCGTACCTCTCATGTATCGCATCTTTTAAATTTAATTTCGAAGTTCTATTATGTCATTAAATAGCCAATTGATAATTTTTGAAAGAAGTACACTAGCAAAAATCTATTGCTTGAATTTGGCTAAAATAGAAAAAATAACAAATATTCTTTGCTTCACTTGTGGTTTATGCTTTTTTACAGCAGATAAGTGATTTCCTACTTTTTAGCATTTTACCCATTTTTAAAAAATAAAATAGTTTATTCAAGTTAGACGCAAGAGACTTTTGCACATGCACAGATTACCATTTTTTTTTGCAAGCTCAATAGTTTAGTACCTGAAATTTCAAATAAAACATCTTAATAAAATGAACAATGGGATATTTAATTGAACAATTAAATAACAATAATCCGTAATACTGTAATAATTAAATTGAAGTAAAGATAAATTGAAGGAATAGACTTTTGCCCATGTTTTTTTTTCCAAAAACTATAAATTTTATACTTTTACCGACATCCATAAAACTTTGAAAATGTAACAGAGGTATACATATCCAGGGTGAGTTATCTAACATGACAACCTTAAAGAAATCGTAAAATACTTGTTCGATGAAAAAAGATTGTTCAAACGCAAGATGAAGGATGTATATGTAACAAGTCAAAGAAATATCGAAGAAACTTATATGTTAAAATATAAAAATAATTTATATAGCAAACTAAATGCGATTATGAGAACTCCAATCGTTTAAAATATACAGAAATTGCAATACATGTTACAAAACAACGCCGGAGATCCTTTTCGAGAAAATAACTGAGTAAGTCAAATATTATCTCGTCATAATGTAGTAATTTTGAAGTCAACATAATATGTTTCAGTTTTTCCTATATAACATTACAATTATTATCTAGACATTTATTTTCACCTTTCCATATGATCTTTTATCGCGTACAGCATCAATACAGATAGTGTCAATTTTTCATCATGTTCAAATATTTCCTTGATGCAATGACAACAAATAACGATTTTGACGTCACATTGACATAATTTAGACTAGACTGTTTTCACTGGGTACATTGCAGATTTTAGTCTTTACGTAATACCGGTCCGATATTATAAATGATGAAAATTAGAAAATGCTCCCACCATGTAGCTACGTCCGACTTACGCGGATTTGGACTTCGTGCTGTTCACCGTCGTGTTGTTCGATGATACGACGCGCACGTAGATATCCTTTTCGTAAATACGCGTTGAGGAAGCGCTCCACGGGTCACCGCCGTGACCGACGTAGAGATCCTCCTGATTTTCATTTATATCGCTATTCACGTACGAATAATCGTAGTCTGGTTGGCGCGTCCTGGTACCTCCAAGTATCTTGTAAACATCTGGCGTACCGTTACCTGCAAGTGTCATAAGTGCGGATAGATCAAATAAATAGCATTAGCAAGAGAGAAAGATTTGCACGACACCTACATACAGTTATATACAGTTATAACCGTAGTTTGTCATACTTATATTAATTTCGAATAGAATACATTTATATCTCCACAATTTTTGTCCATTGGAAACTTGGTGGATTAAAAACCACCGACTTCTCTGACGGAAATATTTCGTTGAATGTACTATGGCACTGATGAAAAGTGAAAGGAAAGTTATTCAAAACCTAATAAAATTTATGGAATTTCGAAATGAATCATAATGTTCCAGATGACATTCCATTAACGTGCGTGCGGGATGAAGAAAATTAAAGTACATTGTTGGCAAGTAATGCAAAATTATGAAATATTAAATATTATGAAATTTACTGACCTCAGTTAAAAACTGTGCTACCTTTCAATGAAATATCCAAATGATTATGAAACGGGGTCAATTGAGGGAGATTTCCAAATACATCGCAGCAAAATTTCATTACATTTCTAGTAAAATATTTCCACTGGGCCCCTACAATTTTTTATTATGGTAAATAATGTAGAACCATCGCGCAGCTTTCTACCCGTAAAGGAGCCAAGTGGAGTTATATGCTATCAATATCCAGGGGAATGATCTCTTTTTAGTAATTTCACCATTTATTACCACTGGCGAGTTCGAGATGTATCTCTATGTATTTCCCGAACTGTCCTGCATCCGGTGCATAATATACGTTGTACGATCTTTCTCCTCATCACGAGAAATAATCAACTTCACCTGATCTAGACTCGCTTAGCGTAAAACTACTCTCATTTATCCCACTTGTGGCCGTTTTAACGGTTTCTCGGCGATTTTCCATAAACGCCCGGGGTAATTGCACGAGGGGCATCCACTCCTTGCCGAACGATCGTACATCAAAATGCAGGAGTTATTTTCCCTAATTTCACTTTTTAGATTATTCTTTTCGCCGGCCCGGTGAGATATGCAGACTATCGCGTGAATTTCAGCTGCGCTGAGATTATTTTAATCGTCCCGTAAACTCGGAGGAAAACGAATTTTTATATGTATTAACTTCGTTATAACAAACCGATAACCTTCTCATTCTTGTGATAAAATTACGTATCTTTGGACTGAAAACATTTTTGTATCTTATCAATAGTAATTTCATCACCTTTTTGATATATCATATTGCGTAGTTATATTTTACATTTTATTCTTATTTTGGTAGCGCCAAGGGCAATTAAAGTCTCGGTATTTATCTCACGAGCCGTGGCATTTTCTGACTCCCAAGAAGTGCCATGAAAGGCGAGTGAACGAGCAGTCATTGTCACCTTTTATTTATTTTCACTTTCATTTGGCACATTTCTAGCGATTTACAGCTTCATAGGTGGAAAAAATAAAATATTATATCTACATTCACAAATTTTATAGCTTTTTGCACAGATATACAACGTGTTTCTTTCTATGTGCAAGCAAATGATGCACACGTTTCCTTAAATTGCCCAGATAGCACAAAAAATTAAAAAAGAATTCTTTTTCAATTCCCGGATTACGAAATAAATTCTTTATCATTTTTGTTCTAAAAGCATTCTTAAGAGTTTAAAAAGAATTCGCTTTTATGTCACCAATTCTGAGTAACCGGATACCATAAGAAATTCTTATAGTCTATAAAAATTTATATTGGAAAAGCATTCTCTTGGAGTTCATGTTGAACGGATTATGCTAATTTGTAAAGAATTTAAAAAGTTAATCCTTGTTGAGTTCACAACAATTACCTGTGCTACTTAGGTTTTCCTCACAAAGAAAACACAAGTAGCACAGAGAGAACGAATGACATTACGGAGAGGAATCATAGCAAAAAATTCATATCTGTCTCTGAAAGATATGCATGCATATGATGTACAACTTTGTTACATGTGGATCACAGGAGGATTGAACGCATTGAGAACGGAAGCGGTCAGTAAGCGGCCCCTTTGTAAACGTTACCCTCGTTTCTCCTTTTTTTTGCCGTTTCTTCCTCGCCATAATATAACCGATTGCATCCGGGTGAATTTCTATTTTTTATCTCGTCAAGAGACGAACCATGCTTGAAAATTCGCTCGCGTTTTGGTTCGCGGTGCATGAGTACCTTGATATGGGAGTAAGATGCGCTTCCGCGCACAGAACCGGAACTGCGTTGGCATTCAGGGACTCGCTAAAAAATGTACAAAAATTACGTTAGCATTTCGCAAAATTTGCTGAGTGGCCCACGCGTTTGGCATTACATGCTTACATCTAATATCTTTTTAAGACTCCTGGATGCTCGCCTTGTTGAATCGTGACGTCAGAGGCGAGACACGGCACGAGAATTCGTGCGTGCCATTTTCAAGTAGAAGGATATTTGGGTGGAAAAAATACTTCAGTTTACGTGAGCAAACTTACACAGTTGAAAATTTATGTTTTCTTGTTAAAATATGTCGGTTAAAATTTTTGTGTTAAATATTTATGTGTTAATTTAACATATTGCTGTTGCGTTAATTAAATTCAAGTGTTAAATTATTAAAACAACTAAAAAGAACACAATGTAAATTCCGAGGGGGAAACCGCTGACCAAAATCTTGTACACCAATGCCCACTAATGCCCAGTGGGCATTACTTTATCTTATTATCTTCTTTCCTCTTATTTATCTTGTTTTATCTTATTGTATCTTATTTTATCTTATTTTATCTTTATAATGCCTCAGCAAGACGTAATGCCCCAAAAATGCCCTAGTAATGCCCGGTAATGCCGCAAATCTGTACACCACAATGCCCTCAGCGGTTTCCCCCTCGGTAAATTCATTTTTAACTTTATATAATAAATATCTTATAAAATATGTACGTGTTATTAGTGACACGGTTTATCTGTTAAAATTTACAGATAAAAATGTTGCTTTTATTCTACAAAAGTTTCAATTATTATATCTGTAAAATGTAAAAATAACATTTTTCTTGTTAATTTTATTGTTACAAGTATGTTGACAAATTCTAAAAGGACATCCGATAATCGGGATCAGTACGAATTAATTAACGAACACGGAACAAATTACAAATAATCTCAATGTATTTAATACAGTAATAAAAAATGTAAAAAGAGATTAAAATTAATTAATAAAATAAAAGATATGGTTTGTCAGAGCGGATAAAATAATATAAAAAATTGAAAATAAATTAAAGGCCAGTCAATTACCTTAACAAATGATCCAGCAAATGGAATAAAAAGTCGTTTGATAAAAGTCAGGAAGAAAGTGAGTCATAATTTATAAAATAATGAGCACACAGTTAAAATATGTACGCAGTTTACAAAGGCCGAAGACTGTCGAAAGTGTAACAAAATAAAAACGTTTAGGTCAAAACAACGAGAAAGGAGAGGGAATAGTCTCCCAAAAACTGGGATAGTTTACAGAATATATTGCAAAGTCTGCAACACGTCCTATGTTGGTCAGACCAAACGACATCTAGAGACTAGAGTTAAAGAATATCTCAATAATATGAAAAAAAGATGGGAACAATCACTCTGTCATCAGCAAACATCGCACAACTCTCGGACATTACTTCAATTGGTCTTCTTCAGATATTTTACATTGTGAAAAAGACACGAGAAAGATAAAAATTACGGAAATGCTGCATATTTTCTAACACTATCATTTTAGAATAAGATACCAAGAACCTTAACTTTTTATATGATTCTATTATTAATTCTTTGATGTGATCGTTGGTTATTTATTTCCCTCTCCTATCTTGTTGTTTGACCCAAACGTTTTTTATTTTGATACACTTTCGACAGTTATTCTCCGGCTTTGTAGACTCACTTTCTTCCTGACTTTTATCAAATGACTTCTTATTGCATTGTCTGGATCATTAAGGTAATTGACTGGTCTTTAATTTGTTTCCAACCTTTTATATTATTTTATCCGCTCTGACAAACCATATCTTATATTTTATTAATTAATTTTAATCTCATTTTTACATTTTTTATTACTGTATTAAATATTATACATTGAGATTATTTGTAATTTGTTCCGTATTCGTTAATTGATTTGTATTGATCCCGATTATCGGATGTTCCTTTTAGAATTTGTTTGAAAAGGACCTAAACTCTAAGATCGAAACGTTGCATTATATATTTTTTCTTATTAAACATTAGCCCGTGAAGGTTGGCCAAATCTTACGTCTTGTTATTTATTACTGGTAACCTAAAGAGATTTTTATCGTTTGATTTCAAATTACTTTAAAGTTTGCTTTAATTTTGTGCTACAATATTAATCTATTGATCAATGTAGTATCACTATTTAACATACCATGTTATGCTCACATATGAACACAATATTTATGTATACCGTGTATGACAATTTCGTCAGCTGTAACATTTATTATTTTTTATTCCAGACTAGTTAAAAATTATTTTTTAGACATTTAATTTATATTATTATTAGATATTTTTAGATATTTGATATTATTAAATATTTATTTATTTCAGGTGCCAGATAATGATTTAAACCATGTGAGAATCGTGAGAATAAAATTTGTGTGAGTCGCTTGGGGGAGGGGGGGGGGTATACATTGTCGGAAAACTATCCTTTTCTCTTGATAGTTAATAAAGAGCCGTCAAATGAATGGGGAAACCTAGTCATATTTTAAGAGTGTGTTAATGACATGACATTTTCAGAATTACATAAATCGTACAGTAAATATGTAAACGTGGATAAAAGAAGCGCCACAATCGTGCTTGCGCGTAACTACGAATTAGTTGACTTTTAATTTCGATGCGGTTGCGTAATTCTCGTTAATACGTGCAGTCCCTCGCTTGAGTTCGTAATAGTTCCTGCCTTGATGGAATTTTGCTGTTTCGCCTGTCTTAACCGAGAAATTCAATAATCGTGAAAGGTGAATCAACACGCAAATGCCGACTTTAAATACATTACGCAACGTTACACGATAAACGTTCCAAAAGGAAGAAAGAGCGAATTGTTAATTCGCGATTCTCGGTGGATTTAAAATCAGAATTGTATTAATAAATAAAACAAATTAAATTAATGTTTTTCATCGCAAATGCTGGAATATAAAAATTTTCTCAACCACAATTCCAAAACTATTCATGTGTCCCTTGAAGGTCCCAGTATCAATGATCGCATACTCTTAACCCGAGCAGAAGAAAAGTCATCCAAAATTACAATTAATATAGTGGGTAATATTGGGACCATCTATTAAAAGTGTATATTTTATATGCGTCAGTAAATTTACATCTTGTAGGTAAAATTATTACCTTGTAATAATAAGTAACTGCTTGCTCTTAATTATGTAAATTTTACAATTTTTGTAATTTTTCATCATGTATAAACCAGTATTTATACAACAAAGAGTAAATAATTTGTTTTTGTAAAAGTACATAAATTTATATGTTTCCATTATCAATAGTGTAATCACTATACTTATCGTGTATGTAATTTTACATACCTTTTTTTACAGTGTATCCGGCGCGCCGTTACTCTCGGACATGTAACACAGTTTTGTTAGGTGGAATCCGTCAGCAAATTCACCTGTTTTTAAATCGGTAATATTTTAAATTACAATAAGATTTCTTTACAGTACGGGGAGGGGGGGGGTACTGTATTGAATGCTAAGTGTAGCATTTTTACAATGATTAAAAATCGCTTATCGATTTGAAGACACGTGAATTTGCTGGCGACGATGATTCCACCTAAACGAAACTGTGTCATATAGTATGTCCGAAAGTAACGGCACGCAGGACAGGTGGAAAACGGTGTATGAATTCACGTAGCAGATTAAAATTATTAGGCTACCTACATCTTGGTCGGACCTAAAAGTTAGCGTTCTCGGTTCTTATTCGATCTGTATCTTAATGGTCCTGATTTAGCTCTGTTAATATTAATAATACTTTTACACGACCTCCATAATAAAATATGACATTTGCCTCGTCATTATGATGTCATTTTAATTGCGTCATGGTTTCTTGCTCTGCTTGGGTAAGTCTGGCACTTTACAACGAAGCAAAATCATAATGGTGTAAACGGTGTAAACGTTGTAAACGGTGATAGATTTAATTAACGGGAATTAACAGAAATTATTAATTAATGTATATGGAAACATCGTAGTTGGGTTACTGTAACGAATTACCGTAACTGTACGCACTTGTTACGGTCAACGGGTTTTGCAGAGCAAAATCGAGAGATTATACACACACCGTTTTATCGTTCATCTCCCTCTCTCTCTCTCTCTCTCTCTCTCTCTCTCTCTCTCT